>NW_027642975.1:132500-137226 GCF_032717465.1 Coenobita brevimanus
GTCCGTAATTGGCACTTACGGGGCCGCCTTGACGGTGAAATTGCCGTGAGTGTGATGTGTGTGACTGGTTTGAAGGGAGGCTGGGGTGGGTGGGGCTGGTTGTGATGCCGGTATAATAATAATGATGATGATGATAATAATAATAACAAAATAATAATAATAATAATAATAATGTCACGTACTAATAGTAGTAGTAAAGTAGAACTAGTAGTAATTGCATCAACAGCAGTAGTAATAGTGGTATTAGTAGTAGTAGTGGTGGTGTTAACAATAATAATACGGTAATAATAATAATAATAATAATTATTATTATTATAATAATAATAATAATAATAATAATAATAGTAATAATAATAATCATCATCATCATCACTTCATCATCATCATAATCATCATCATCATCATCCGGACCTCCTTTCCCACCCTACGGCAGGGTGAGGAGTAGCAATGTCTAGACAGCCCAAACTTGCCCAATCCAATGGGCCACACTTCCATTCACTCATCATTCAAGCCCCCGGAATCCTGGCTCTGTCGGATACGCCAAAAACATTCACCACATTCCGTAGCTTAACACAAACTTCTCCGATTGACTCAGTCCGGACGCTGCCACGTTTAAAAGGGGTACCAAATCCCTGATCATGCATTTCTCCTCACAATATTCATCCAGCCAGCTCGATCTCTTGTCAGTCCCCTAGCCTCACCGAGCTCCAAACTTCTCTTCCTCACAGACTCATTCCCCATATCTCTCCACCTTCTCCTTGGCCTACCTCGCCTCCTCCCGCCTTCAAATTCGCTCAGATATGCCTTTGTCACCACTCTGTTGTTATCCATTCTCTCCACTTGACCATACCATCTCAGTACACTCTTTTCGATTCTGGTGTCCACAGACTTCCTCACTCCACACCTTTCACGAATCACATTATTTCGTATCCTATCCACCCTCTGTACTCCACATACATTCCTCAGCAGTCCCATCTCCACTGCTCTTACTCCTGACTTTTCATTTTCATGCCACACCATAGTCTCACATCCATATGTTAAAGTTGGCACTAATACTCCTTCATGTAAGCCTCGTGCAGCTGCAACACCCAAGCCTCTGTTTGTTATCAAGGCCTTCATTGCACCAGCTACTTCCTTCCTTATAATAATAATAGTCACCAATAGTACTAGTAGAACTAGTAGTAACAGCAGCAGCAGCAGAAGTAGTAGGTAGTAGTAGTAGTAGTAGTAGTAGTAGATTTATTCCTATGCCATTTATATTCTTCGCGTATTAATATTTTTACTATGCTATTCTTACCTCCCTTTCCTTGGGGGAAGCAGCCTAGGTATATAGATAGATAGATAGATTCTTACTTTAATCCAACAGTGTATATGGAGAGCAAGAGACTGACGAGGAGAGTGTATGTGAGTGAGGTGGAGGGGGGAGAGGGATGGGGAGGCCAAGGATGATATGGAGGGATGGAGTGGAGAGGTATATGAGGAAGGGGAGTGTGAGCTGGAAGCAGGACAATGAAATGGCGGGGGACAGGGCGACATGGAGGCGATTTGTTTGTGGCCACCGGTTACGGGATTAAGGCGTCTGGCAATAGATAGATAGATAGTATATGAGGAGCTAGGTTACGTAATCCACGTCATTTTACCCGTAGGAGGCCACGCTATGTCTCTTTAGCTTTTCACGTGAGAGTAATAATCTGGTGAATTCTGGGATTGGAGCCGTGGCTCGTCAGTACTCTGTCTGTCTGTCTGTCTGTCTGTCTCTCTCTCTCTCTCTCTCTCTCTCTCCCCACCCACTCTACCATCTCTCCCCTCCCCCTACGCCCACTCTGTTAAGCCCAAGTCAGTCCTTCCACACCCATGTCTCTCCACCTCCCTCGCTCCCTCCCTCCCTCACTCACCACCACCATCACCACCACCACCACCACCACCACCACCACCACTACCCTTCCTCACCACCACCACTATATCTTTTACCGCTATTCTTGTCGGTTAAGGAAGGTCCCTAACACCTGTTCCTAAGCTATTTATTTTGTTTATGACACCTTACTGTCCTCCGCGGTGTTACAAAAACCCTTCCAGTATCGCCATACTCTGCATAAATAACATACACAAGGATATTAACCAGCCATATCCTTAAATAAATCGCTAAGGAAATGGTGTTAGGGAGAGAACACCAGCACTGCTCCTTTCACTTTAACTTGGCCCAAATTTTCCTCCTCTTGCAGCTTATTTCACGTAGCTCTTCTTCGTGACTAGCATTACATTCTGGTATTAATATATTGTTATAGTTCAACATTCAAAATGGAGAGATGGCAATTTTGGGTCAAGGTAGAGGAAAAAAAGAATATGGTAATTTTCTTAGTGCTTGTGGAAGTGTTTTGATTTCTTGAGAGAGAGAGAGAGAGAGAGAGAGAGAGAGAGAGAGAGAGGGCAGGCAACATCTGCCTATCTACTCATCTTCTATCGATATCTATCTATCTATATTTATCTCTCTACTGCTGTCTATCTACCAGTCTATCTATCTGTCTGTCTGTGTGTAATCGTCATCCTTCAGCATTCACAACCACTCAGTCATCACAAACTTCAGACATAACACACACACACACACACACACACACACACACACACACACACACACACATTTTCCAGTATCCGACATTCTCTCTCTCTCTCTCTCTCTCTCTCTCTCTTCGAAATTTTATGCCCTCACAATCCCTCTCCCTTTTTCCTTCTCCCCCTCTCCGTCCTCCTCTCCCTCCCTCCATCCCACATCCTGCCCCCTTTCCATCCACCTAAATCCCTCCAAGACAGTCCCTCTCCAACCCTCACAATTCTTCACAATCCCTTCATCCCTCCCTCTCCTCTCACAACCACTCCCTCATTCCTCATACCCATTTCCCTAGCACAAAGTCTGCTCCTTGACATTCCCCATCCTTCCTGCTCACAATGCTCATTCTCACTCACTCCCACTCAGTCTCCACCCCTTTCCCACGCTCAGCTGTCTCATGCCTCCCACTTACACGCTTCCTTCTCGCTCATAATCCCTCTCACCTCCACTCCCTTCGTTTCTCTCAGTCCCTCTCCCTCCCACTCTTGCAGTATCCCTCCACGTACAGTCTTCTACCACAAAGTTCCTCTCACTCCCACTCCCTTTCTTCGTTCCTCTTCACTCTCTTTCCTCTCCTTCTCAGTCTCTATTTTCCACACTCCCCCCCCCACCCCCCCCAAAGGATACCACCGCAAAAGGAAAAAGAAAAACAGGAATAAAGAGATAAATGGCCTCCGTCTCTGCACATAGCCCTGCAGTGTCACCTGAACCCACTCCACACACACCCCATACAAACTCCCTGCCATTCCTCGGCCTCCCCCTCCACCCCCAACACCCCTGCACCACCTCCCTTATTCCTCCCTTATTGCTCCTTTAATCCCCTTCTTTTACTTGCTTATTCCTCCCTTATTCCCTTTCTTTTACTTCCTTATTCCAACTTTATTCTTCATGTTTTATTCTGCACAGACATTAACTCTTCCTCCTTCTCCTCGTCCAACTCGTCTTACTTCTGGACACACACACACACACACACACACACACACACACACACACACACACACACACACACACACACACACACACACACACACACACACACACACACACACACACACCAAGTAAAAAATCCCTGACCATTCCTTACCCTCATCTTATACCGTCCTTCCCTTCACCCACACTCTTCCTCCTTCCGTACTCTTCCTTCACCCATTCCTCCTTTCCTTCCTCTTCCCCAGTTCTCTTCCTTTCTGTCTATTACCTCGCTTCATTCCACACCCAAACACCTTCCTGCTTCCCTTCACCATTCCTTAATTTCCTCCCTTCTCTCTCTCTCTCTCTCTCTCTCTCTCTCTCTCTCTCTCTCTCTCTCAATTTTTTTAGTAGAGATACCAAGCGTCTCTTTACATTTAATGATATGTGCATTAGGTAAGGCCATATAGTGATTTGTCTGAGTCATTTTGTAAGCTTGGCCTGTCATTAGCTGAGAGAGAGAGGGAAGGAGGGAGAGATGGAGAGAGAGAAGGAGGCTAGCGTCACGTGTCAGTGTTTGACCAGTTGCCTTCCCTGGGCCCACCAGGTGATACGCAAACCCCAGCACGAGGCTAAGGAGAGAGAGAGAGAGAAAGAGAGAGAGAGAGAGAGAGAGAGAGAGAAAAGGAGAAAGATACAAGTATAATTATGAGGAAGAGATAAAATGAGAGAGAGAGAGACAGAGAATTATCATTCTGACTAAATATATCTGTGCTGTTTACTTATCCCCTAATTCTACTGACTATCAAAAATTCTTCGACTATCTTACTTCTACAATGGAACACATTCTATCCATTTCTCCTTTCTCTGAAATCTCCATTCTTGGAGATTTCAATGTTCACCACCACCTTTGGCACTCCTCTCCTTTCACTGATCCACCTGGTGTACAAGCCTACATCTTTTCTATCCTTAATGACCTAGAGCAGCTTGTACAGCACCCTACCCGTATCCCTGACCGCCTTGGAGAGAGCTCCAACATACTTGACCTCTTCCTTACAACTGATCCTTCTGCTTACACTGTTAATCTCTTCTCTCCGTTGGGCTCCTTCGATCATAACCTTATCACCTTAACCTGTCCTATCACTCCGGTACGGCCTGTGGACCCTCCAGGGAAACGTCGTCTGTGGCATTTTGGAGTCGCAGACTGGGAGG
>NW_027642976.1:0-5000 GCF_032717465.1 Coenobita brevimanus
ATAGACATGTAAGACCATGATATAAGGCAGTGACTGGTGTATATAGACATGTAAGGCCATGATATAAGGCAGTGACTGGTGTATACAGACATGTAAGGCCATGATATAAGGCAGTGACTGGTGTATACAGACATGTGAGGCCATGATATAAGGCAGTCACTGGTGTATACAGACATGTAAGGCCATGATATAAGGCAGTCACTCGTGTATACAGACATGTAAGGTTACGATATAAGGCAGTCACTGGTGTATACAGACATGTAAGGCCATGATATAAGGCAGCATTGGTGTATACAGACATGTAAGGCCATGATATAAGGCAGTCACTGGTGCATACAGTCAATTAAGGCCATGATATAAGGCAGTCACTGGTGTATACAGACATGTAAGGCCATGATATAAGGCAGTCACTGGTGTATACAGACATGTCAGGCCATGATATAATGCAGGCCATGATATAAGGCAGTTACTGGTGTATACAGACATGTTAGGCACTGATTTAATGCAGTGACTGGTGTATACAGACATGTAAGGCCATGATATAAGGCAGTCACTGGTGTATACAGACATGTCAGGCCATGATATAAAGCAGGCCATGATATAAGGCAGTCACTGGTGTATACAGACATGTCAGGCCATGGTATAAGGCAGTGACTGGTGCATACAGACACAAGGCCAAGAAAAAAAGACAAAAGAGAAGCAGTCATGCTGACTTAATCTACACTTAACCTACATACACACATACACACGCACACACACACACACATTCACACAGAGTGTATGTATGTGAGTGTCTGTGCAACGTACGTGAGTGTGTGTATGTGTGTGCGTGAGTGTGAGTGTGCGTGTGAGTGTGAGTGTGTGTGTGTGTGTAGCTGTGTTCCCTGAAAGAATGTCACACGCACTGGGACTGTCCTCCATGGAGGTAAACCCACTGAGGTGTACCTCCATGGAGGTACACCTCAGTGGGTGTACCTCCATGGAGGTACACTCTCAGTGGGTGTACCTCCATGGAGGTACACCTCAGTGGAGTGTACTTCCATGGAGGTACACCTCAGTGGGTGTACTTCCATGGAGGTACACCTAAGTGGGTGTGCTTACATTGAGGTACACCCTCAGTGGGTGTACCTCCATGGAAGACAGTCCCAATGCGTGTATCATATTTTCGGGAACACAGCCACACATACACACGCATACACACACTCACATGCACACACTCTCACACGCACACGCACACATTCACACACACGTACACACACACACATGCACACTCACATACATACACTCACACATTCACACACACACACATACCTTCACGCAAACTTTCACTCAATGACATTTTTGTCCTGCCCCGCCCTCAGGGCCTACGGGAGTCACAGATCACACCCACTGCCCGCGCAGTGCGTCTTGTGAGGGGTGGAGGCGGGGCTGGTGGCGTGGTGGGTGGCGTGGTGGGTGGCGTGGTGGTCTGGGTGTGGCCTTGGCCTGGCCTGGCCCGTGGCTGGCTGCACCCAGCACCTGGCCGCCGTAAGTGTTCAGTATGTAAGCGAGGGCGGCCTCAACGTTGAGCCGAGTGCCAGTCAGGCATACAGGCGCACCCACCGTGACGGGAAACTTGAACGCTACGGCGTAAAAGTCGGTCAATGCGTTACACGTGTCCCCGTTAAGCCCCCTGAGGGTGGCCTGCTGGCGGGCGTCCATAGACATGTAGCGCACCACCAGGGGGGGCGTCTGGGGGGGTGGGGCCATTTGTGCCGACCTTTGCTTACGTTTTCTGGCCTTGTTTTGTGCTGGCCCCGGCTGGCCTGGGGGGGCCGGGGCTGGCTATGGCATGGCCTGGGTGGCGGGGTTTGCCGATGTTGTGGTGGCGGGTTTTGCCGATGTTGTGGTGGCGGGTTTTGCCGATGTTGTGGTGGCGGGTTTTGCCGATGTTGTGGTGGGGTTCTTTGCCGATGTTGTGGTGGGGTTCTTTGCCGATGTTGTGGTGGGGTTCTTTTGCCGATGTTGTGGTGGGGTTCTTTGCCGATGTTGTGGTGGCGGGTTTTGCCGATGTTGTGGTGGGGTTCTTTGCCGATGTTGTGGTGGGGTTCTTTGCCGATGTTGTGGTGGGGTTCTTTGCCGATGTTGTGGTGGGGTTCTTTGCCGATGTTGTGGTGGGGGTCTTTGCCGATGTTGTGGTGGCGGGCTTTGCCGATGTTGTGGTGGCGGGTTTTGCCGATGTTGTGGTGGGGTTCTTTGCCGATGTTGTGGTGGGGTTCTTTGCCGATGTTGTGGTGGGGTTCTTTGCCGATGTTGTGGTGGGGTGGGGGGTTTTTGACTGTGGTGGGGTTGGCTGTGGTGGGGTGGGGGGTTTTGACTGTGATGTGGTTGGCTGTGGTGGGGTGGGGGTTTTTGACTGTGGTGGGGTTGGCTGTGGTGGGGTGGGGGTTTTTGACTGTGGTGGGGTGGGGGTTTTTGACTGTGGTGGGGATGGCTGTGGTGGGGTGGGGGTTTTTGACTGTGGTGGGGTTGACTGTGGTGGGGTGGGGGTTTTGTCTTTGGTGGGGTGGGGTGTGCTGGGGTGGGGGGTTTTGGTTCTGTTGAGGTACATGTGGGAGGTTCCGGTTCAGGTGAGGTTCTCGAGTCAGGAGCTGTATTTTTCTTCTTCTTTCTTTTCCTTTTCCTCTTCTTCAGGGCTTGGGACTGTGCGGGGCTTTCCTGCTGGGCTGGGTCTTCCTCAGCAGGGGGTGAGGGCGTGGCGCCGTTTGTCCCGTCACCTTCCCTCTCGTCCTGTCCCCGTCCATCCCTGGCCACACCCTCCTGTACCTGCATCTGTCCCTTGAGCCATCCCAGGTCCCTCGCCAATTCTTCCATCATTAGATTCCGTTCCTCCACCTCACGTTGCAACGGCCTCACCAGGACCTGGGAGGCCCCAAGGTCCCGCGTCAGCACCTCTTGCTCCCGTACCTGCCGCCGCAGCCGATCGTTATCAGCCATCTCAAGCCGAAGCCGCGCCAATTCTACCCTGTGTGTTACTAGGCCCTTCCGCAGCTCCCACAGAGGGTCCGGGTTGGTGCAGGGAGGCTTCGTTCCTTCTTCCTGCACCTCCTCCAGATTCTCGAGTGCCTCCTAGGCGTGGTCCCGCTCCTGCCCCTCCTCCACACCCCGACGCCCTCCTGAGTCTGTTCTCGCCCCTGCCCCTCCTCCAGATCCTCGACGCCCTCCTGAGAGTGGTCTCGCTTCCTGCTCCTCCTACAGATCCTCGACACCCTCCTGAGTGTGGTCTCTCACCAGCCCCTCCACCCGATCATCGACACCCTCCTGAGAGTGGTCTCGCTCAACGTCCCGATAACCTCCTTTTCCTCAAAATGTTCGTGAGCCAGGACAGGGTGGGTGCCCGCCTGCTCCTCCTTTTCCTCACCGTGCTCGTGAGCCAGGACAGGGTGGGTGCCCGCCTGCTCCTCCTTTTCCTCTCCATGATCGTGAGCCAGGACCGCGGGGGTGCCCGCCTGAACCTCCTTCTGTACTTGCTCGTGAGCCAGGACAGGGTGGGTGCGGGCCTGCTCCTCCTCCTGTCCATGCTCGTGAGCCAGGACAGGGTGGGTGCGGGCCTGCTCCTCCTTTTACTCACAATGCTCGTGAGCCAGGACAGGGTGGGTGACCGCCTGCTCCTCCTTTTCCTCACCACGCTCGTGAGCCAGGACAGGGTGGGTGCCCGCCTGCTCCTCTTTTTCCTCTCCATGCTCGTGAGCCAGGACAGGGTGGGTGCCTGCCTGCTCCTCCTTTTCCTCAAAATGTTCATGAGCCAGGACAGGGTGGGTGCCCGCCTGCTCCTCCTTTTCCTCAAAATGTTCATGAGCCAGGACAGGGTGGGTGCCCGCCTGCTCCTCCTTTTCCTCAAAATGTTCATGAGCCAGGACAGGGTGGGTGCCTGCCTGCTCCTCCTTTTCCTCAAAATGTTCATGAGCCAGGACAGGGTGGGTGCCCGCCTGCTCCTCCTTTTCCTCAAAATGTTCATGAGCCAGGACAGGGTGGGTGCCCGCCTGCTCCTCCTTTTCCTCAAAATGTTCATGAGCCAGGACAGGGTGGGTGCCCGCCTGCTCCTTTTCCTCACCATGCTCGTGAGCCTGGACAGGATGGGTGTCTTCCTCCTCCTCTCCCGACTCAGGGGGATTTTCATAGTGGTAAGTGGGTGGGGGGTGGGTGCCCTCCTCTCCCAGCTCAGCGGTGGGGGGATGTTAGCGTTAGGAGGCTGGACAGGGTGGCATTCAACCGGAGAAAATATTGTTTGGTTGATATTCGAAAAGCATTTTTTCAGTGTTTTTCTTCCACTTTTAACCTTAAATTACAGTTACTCTCCTTTGATGTGCAGTGGCACTGGATCTGGGAACGTATAAACGAATTGCACTTGTCCTTTTGGCCCTGGTTCAGTATTCCAGTGTTCAACCTTTGTTTTGTTAAAGTGAAGTGTATGTTTGGTTTTGTATCTTTTTTGCCAGGGCCACCGCCAGCCTGACCTCTTTTCCTTTACTTTTAAATGGGTGGCATTGGCCCTGCTTTCCCCTTGTGTCAACCGCACACAACTGACAATGATGGCAGCCATTTCCCTGATGGCTAGGGCTCGCTGCAAATAGCTAACTTCCACCCAGGCTACAAAATGGAATTGTCAACTATCTTTCAGTTGGGTTTATCTGAAAGCAGAGGACTCAGACTATGACACTTGGTTACACTTCTCAGGACGAAATGACTACAATTGGCGGTCTGCGATGGCTGGGAAATTATCGCTGGAAATTTGCCAAGCTTCGACGCTGAGCAGCGAGGAATTTATGTTTGAATCCATCCCAATGTAATATTATATAGGAAAGGTGGAACCCGACTGATAAACATTATAACACATTACAGCAAAGGTGCAATGAATCTGTTGATGATGATGATTTACCAGGAGGAGGATAGGGACAGTATGGATTCCATAGTTAGTAGTGATGAGAGAGAAAATGATAAGACTGTGACGATGATGATGA
>NW_027642976.1:7500-32500 GCF_032717465.1 Coenobita brevimanus
TAGGAAGAGGCGGATGGTGATGGTATACTATTAGTGATGATGATAATGATGGTGATGATGATGTGTAGGAAGAGGTGGCTGGTGATGGTATACTATTAGTGATGATGATAATGATGGTGATGATGATGTGTAGGAAGAGGTGGCTGGTGATGGTATACTATTAGTGATGATGATGATGGTGGTATATGGATAGTACTGCTGATGCTAATGATGATAGTAGTACTAGGTTAATTCTAATGATGTAGTGGTGGAGAGTGTCGCCTTCACGTGGTGGCACCAATACCACCAGACGGGTCCACTGCTCACTCATACAAACATCCGTCAACTATTTTTTTTTATGCAAGGAAAAAGGGAACCAAAGCGCCAGGAGCCCGCAAATCGTTCCTTCCAAGAGGAAAACAAAAACAATACAAAAGAGAGCGAAATTCAAGATCCGTTCATTTCCAGATGCCTGGACACACTGCGTTTGAAAGACTGGAAATCATAGGAAGTAGGAAATACAGACAGAGGGAGACAGTTCCAGAGTTGACCTGTTGCAGAAATGAAGGACTGGGAGTAACGGTTAACTCTTGCATTAGAGAGTTGGACAGAAAAGGGATGAGAGTTTGTTGCTAAACTGGTGCTAAGTGCCCGCCACAGTGGTGGAGGGATGCAAGAAGACAATTCAGAGGAGCAGTGACCATTGAAGTAGCGACAGAAAAGAGATAAAGATGCAACAGTGCGGCAAAGAGACAGAGGTTGAAAGGAGTCAGTAAGAGGAGGAGAGTTAATGAGACGAAAAGCCTTTGACTCCACCCTATTGAGAAGAGCTGTATGTGGGAAGCCTGCCCACACATGAGAGTTGTTCTCTACACGGGCGAATGAAACCCGTGTAGCCTATAAGGTCAACAACTGTGCAGGGGTAAAGAAGGCACAGAGTCAGCATAGCACACCTAATCTCTTGGAAGCAGATTTTACAGATAGGTAATATGATCTTTCCAAGATAAGACCCAAGAGGAATGAAACCCCAGTTATGTTTAAACATGATGCAGGATTGAGCTGGATATTATTAAACATTAGTGGGTACTCCTGTGGAAGATTTTTGTAGGGTTGATAGGTGTAAAAACTGAGTTTCTGATGCATTCAAAACAACAAGATTACTTTTATCCCAGTCAGAAATACGAGCCAAGTCAGACATTAGGTGTGCCATAGCCTCATCCCTTGTTTGTTGAAGTAACTGCTGAGATGGACGTTGCGGGAACCGAATGGAAAGGTGAAGGGTGGAATCATCAGCGTATGAGTGGATAGGGTTAGATGTACAGCTTAGAAGGTCATTGATGAATAAAAGGAAGAGAGTTGGTGATAGGACAAAGCCCTGAGGAACACCACTGTTGACGGTTCTAGAAGAACTGTGACTGTCTACAACAGCAGCTATAGAATGACCAAGAAGCAATAGATAAAGGCACAGATAGAAGGATAGAAACCATAAGAAGGCAGTCTGGAAATTAAAGATTTATGCCAGACTCTATCACAAGCCTTTGAGATGTCAAGTGCAACGGCAAAATTTTCGCCAAAGTCCCAAAAAGAGAATGACCAGGAGTCTGAAAGGTAGGTGAGAAGATCGCCAGTGGAGCATCCCTGACGGAACCCGTACTGACGATCAGAAAGAAGGTTGTGATAGGAAAGATGCTTTAAAATTTTTCTGTTAAGAAGAGATTCAAAAACTTTTGAGATACAGAATGTTAAAGCAATTAGACGATAGTTGGAGGGTTGGGAATGGTCACCCTTCTTTGGAGAGCAAACTTCCAGCATGAGAGCAAACTTCCAGCAAGAAGGAATGGTACAAGTTGACACACAAAGGCAAAACAGTTTACCTACACACAACTTTTTTTTTTTTTTTTTTCGGGTCAGACATATACTTGACAGGCTGGTGATAACTGGCTGAGTGAAACATGTCCGACTAACATCGTTGTATTTGAGTTAGTCAGTAAGGTTCCATTCAAATTACCAGTAATTATATGAAATACAGCCATGTTATTCGGACACGTTGCATTCAGCCAGCCATCACCAACCTGTCAAGTGCATTTTCGCCTTGATAAAAAAAACAAAGTTATAGGCAGGGTGTAAGCACAGAAGCACAGTTCTTGAGAACAACAGAAGGGACTCCATCAGGCCCATATGCCTTGTTAGTACTGAGGCCAGTGATGGCAGAAAATACATCAGCTGAAGAAATTTTAATGTCAGCCATGAGGAAGTCAGAGGGGGGAAGTGATGGAGGAACAGCACCGGAATCGTCTAAGGTGGAACTGGAGAAGAAAGTCTGAGCGAAGAGATCTGCTTTATCAGTAGAAGAAAATGCTTCAGAGCCATCAGAGTGGAAAAAGGAGGGAAGCAGGAGGGAAGAATGATGAGGTAAAGTTGTTAGAAAGGTTTTTGGCAAGGTGCCAGAAGGAGCGGAGGGAATCTGAGTTGGAGAGTTCAGAACATTTATTACGAATGGAACTATTTTCTGCAGAGCAAAGAACAGGCTTCGAACATTTCCAGGCAGAAACATATAAGAGACGAGATTCAGGGGTGGGTTGGCTCCGGTACCTTTTATAGGCCCTCTCCTTGTTGCTGACAGCATTAGAACAAGTGTGGTTAAACCAAGGCCTTTTTGCATTAGTCACAGGATATGAGAAAGGAATGTATGCTTCCATGTCCGAGAGAATAACTTCCGTTATGCGCAAGGCACACTCAGATGGCTCCCGACCATGGAGGTAATAATCATTCCTGGGAATATCAAAGGATTCCCTGAAGGCCTCCCAATCCGCAGCTCCAAAGTGCCACAGACGCTGCTTCTTGGGAGGGTCCACAGGCCTTACTGCAGCAACAGGACAGGTTAAGATGATAAGGTTGTGATCGGAGGAGCCCAACGGAGAGGAAAAAGTAACAGTGTAAGCAGAAGGATTAGTTGTAAGGAAGAGGTCAAGTATGTTGGAGCTCTCTCCAAGGCGGTCAGGGATACGGGTAGGGTGCTGTACAAGCTGCTCTAGGTCATTAAGGATATAAAAGATGTAGGCTTGTTCACCAGGTGGATCAGTGAAAGGAGAGGAGACCCAAAGGTGGTTGAACAAACGTCTTTCAACTTCCACCCTATCCCTCAAAAGGTGCATGGCGGAATACAGGAGGAGGGCAATTGAAGCCTGTGGTGCACTGGACTCAAATTTCAAATCAGACTTGCACCACCACCACCACCACCACCACCACCACAACCACCACAACCACCATCACCACAACCACCACCACCACCCTATCCTGGAACACTGCTCTGACATCTATGCAGTATAAGACATGAAATAACAGCTTGTGGTTAAAAGCTACCTTATAAAGTATGTAGTATGCAGGAGGTATATACAGTAGATGTGCTGGAAAGGGATGCCTTCACGTGGTGGCACTGATATAACCTGGTGGTGAAGCTGCTTAGTTAGCCTATACAAATATCCCTCAATCCTTCCCTATACACAACCACACAAGGTGGACTGCAGAAAGGCAGTTTTGGCCTGCAGTCCACTGGGTTTACATACAAATAAGCCTATGGTTGCAGCCACTATTACTACTACTACTATTGCAGGTATTACAATATATATATAGTGGTTCAGAGCCCAGCAGTCAGTCCTGGCACTGCATAAACACTTGTGGCACTGTACTATTGCAGGTATTACAATATATATATAATGGTTCAGAGCCCAGCAGTCAGTCCTGGCACTGCATAAACACTTCTGGCACTGTACTATTGCAGGTACTACAATATACTGTATTTATTAAATCTATCACTGCGCTGGGTGAGTGGATGGTACCTACTAGACAGACATAGGTACGTGGACAAACAGGTATATAAAATAAATATTGGTGCCTTTTAAGCAACTTTTAATCTATTTTTGCAACTATCTATCTATCTATCTATCTATTTATTTATTTATCTAATAAATCTGTCACTACATCGGGTGAGTGGATGGTAGCCCACCAACTAGATAGACGGATAAGTAGGTAGATAGACAGGTAAAGAAAATAAATGCTGATGCCTTTTAATCAAATTTTAATCTATATTGGCAACTATCTGTATCTATCTAATAAATTCATCACTACATCTGGTGAGCGGATGGTACCTACTTGATTTAAAGATAGGTAGATAGACAGACATGTAGAGGAAAATAAACTCTGACGCCTTTTCACAACTATCTCTGTTCTCCTCTAATAAATATATCACTTCATCTGGTGAGTGGATGGTATCTTCTACAAAGATAAATAGGTAGGTAGACAGACATGTAGAGGAAAATAAATACTGAAGTCTTTTTGCAACTATCTCTATGTACCTATCTAATAAATTTATTACTACATCGGGTGAGTGGATGGCACCTTCTATAAAGATAAATAGTTAGGCAGACAGACAGGTAGAAAGAATAAACATTAATGCCTATAAAATAACTTTTAATCCATTTTTTGCATATATATATATATATATATATATATATATATATATATATTATGTATATATAATTATATATATATATATATATATATATATATATATATATATATATATATATATATATATATATATAATATATATATATATATATATATATA
Organism: Coenobita brevimanus; assembly: GCF_032717465.1. Classification (NCBI taxonomy): domain Eukaryota; kingdom Metazoa; phylum Arthropoda; class Malacostraca; order Decapoda; family Coenobitidae; genus Coenobita; species Coenobita brevimanus. The sequence continues at coordinate 12,109 of NW_027642976.1, forward strand.
TATATATATATATATATATATCTGATACATCCATCACTACACTGGGTGAGTGGATGGTACCTACTGGGTAGACAGATAGGTAGGTAGACAGACAGGGCAGAGAAAATAAATATTGATGTCTTATAATTAAATTTTAATCTATTTTTGTAGGTGTCTAAAAGTATCTATCATAAATCTTTCACTACATCGGGTGAGAGGATGGTACGTACTAGATAGGTAGATCCACAGATAGGTAGACAGTCAGGTAGAGAAAATAAATACTGATGTCTTCTGATCAACTTTGAATTGATTTTTGCAGCTGCCTATATTTATCTGTCTAATAACTATCACTTCATCGGGTGAGTGGATGGTACATATTTTATAGGCATACAGGTAGGCTGGCAGACAGGTAGAGAAAATAAATACTGAAGCCTTTTCACAACTATCTGTATGTACTATACTTGTCTAATAAATCTGTCCCTACATCGGATGAGTGGATGGCATCTACTCGGCAGACACGGTAGGTAGGCAGACAGGTAGATAAAATAAATATTGATGTCTTTTGTTCAACTTTTAATCTTTGTAACCATCTACAGTATATGTATCTAATAAATGTTACTACATCGGGTGAGTGGATGGCATCTACTAGACAGACGGGTAGGTAGGTAGACAGACAGGTAGAGAAAATAAATGTAGATTTCTTTTAATCAACTTGTAATCTATTTTCGTAACTCTCATTATGTATCTAATAAATCTATCACTACATCGTGTTAATGGATGGTACCTACCTGATAGACAGATAGGGTAAAGAAAATTAATATTGATGCCTTTTAAATAACTTTTAATCTATTTTTGCAATGAACTATACGTATCTATCTAATAAATCTATCACTACATCGGAGGAGTGGATGGTACCTAGGTGATAGATAGATTGGAGAGAGGAAAATAAATACCGATGCCTTTTAATTAAGTTTTAATTTATTTTTCAACTATCTACATGTATCTATCAAATAAGTCTATCACTACATCGGGTGAGTGGATGGTACCTTGAAGATAGATACGTAGGCATACAGGTAGAGAAAAAAAATACTGATGCCTTTTAACAAACTTTTAATGCATTTATTCAACTATCCATCTGTACCCGGTATCTCTAATAAATCTATCACTACATCGGGTGAGTGGATGGTACCTACTAGATAGATAGATAGGGTAGAGAAAATGAATATTGGTGCATTTTAATAAACTTTTAATCAATTTTTTGCAACTATGTATACGTACGTACCTATCTAATAAATGTCACTACATCGGGTGAGTGGATGGTACCTACTAGATAAACAGATAGGTAGGTAGACAGACAGGTCGAAAAAATAAATACTGATGCCTTCTATTTAACTTTAATTCTATGTTACAACTATCTGTATCTATCTAAATCTATCACTACATCGTGTGAGTGAATGGTACCTACTTTACAGATAGATAAGTAGGTAGACAGATAAAATAAATATTGAAGCCTTATCGCAAATATTTATATGTATCTATCTAATAAATGTATCACTACATCGGATGAGTGGATGGTATCTACTAGATAGAAAAATAACTAGGTAGACAGACTGGAAGAGAAAATAAATTTTCATGCCTTTTAATCTATTTTTGCAACTACCTATGCGTACCTATCCAATAACTTCACCACTACATCGGATGAGTGGATGGCACCTACTTGGTAGATAGATAGTAGGCAGATAAATAGGTAGAGAAAATAAATATTGATGTCTCTGAATCAACTTTAACATTTTGTTGCAACTATCTTTATGTATCTATCTAATAAATCCATCACTACATCAGGTCAGTGGATGGTAGTACCTACAAGATTGAGAGACAGTTAGGCAGATAGGTAATTAAAATAAATTTTGAAGCCTTTTAATCAACTTTAAATCTATTTTTGCAACTATACTATGTATCTATCTACTATCACCACATCGGGTGAATGGATGGTATCTACTTAAGAGACAGATTGGAAGGTAGACAGACATGTAGAGATAATAAGTACTGATGCCTTTTAATCATCTTTTAATATAATTTGCACCAATCTATATTTATGTATCCATTATACCTATCAGTACATCGGGTGAGTGGATGGTACCTACTAGGCAGACAGATAGGTAGGTATACACACAAGTAGTTGAGATAAATATTGATGCCTTTTAATCAACTTTTAACCTATTTTTGCAACTGTCTATACCAGCGTGTATCTTATCAAATAAATCTATCACTACATCGGGTGAGTGGATGGTACCTACTAGATAGGCACACAGGTAGGGAGACAGACATGTACAGAAAATAAATAGGCTAGTTATGCCTTTTAATCAAATTTTGAGGTTTTTACAACTATCTGTATGTATGTATAATACATCTATCACTACATCGGGTGAGTGGATGGTACCTACTTCATAGACAGATAGGTAGGTAGAAAAACAGGTAGAGAAAGTAGGCTAAATATTGGTGCCTTTTAATCAAGTTTCAATCCATTTTTGCAACTATCTATAACGGTATGTCTCTATCAAATAAATGTCACTACATCGGATGAGTGGATGGTGCAGTACCTACTAGATAGATAGATAGGTAAGTTGACAAGCAGGTAGAAAAAATATTGATCCCTTTTTATGAACCTTTAATCTATTTTTTTGCAACTGTCTGTATGTAGCTGTCTCATATCTATCACTACATCGGGTGAGTGGATGGTACCTACTTGATAGATAGATAGGTACGTAGACAGACAGGTAAGAGAAAAAAGAATATTGCCTTTTAATCAACTTTTAATATAGCTACTTGTGCAACCATCCATAGGTATCTATCTAATAAATGTATCTTTAGGCTACATCGGATGAGTGGATGATGGATTGGTAAGCACACAGACAGGTAGTAAAAATAAATACTGATGCCTCTTAATCTACTTTTAATCACGTTCTGCAATTATGAATAATTATATGTCTATCTAGTAAACCTATCACTACATCTGGCGAGTGGATGGTACTTTCCTGACAGAAAAATAGGCAGGTGGACAGACAGGTCGAGAAAATATATGCTGATGCCTTACAATCAACTTTTACTCTAATTTTACAACTATCTCTACGTATCTATCTAACAGATCTGTCACTACATTGGGTGAGTGGACGGTACGTAGTGGACTTGTGAATATACGCAGGCACATTCGTCTAGGTAGGCAGGTTAAAAAATGAATAAGGCGTTTGTGTCTATCTTTGATTATTGATAGATTAAAGATGACCTGATAACCTGTTTGTAGGTCATGTGGAAAGAAAAGATTACATAAGTGTGATGATGATGATGATGATGATGATGATGATAATAATAATAATAATAATAATAATAATAATAATAATAACACCACCAATAATAATAATAATAATAATAATAATACCACCACCACCACCAATAATAATAATAATAATAATAATAATAATAATAATAGTTGCTGTATAAGTAGTAACAGTAATAACAAAAGCAGTCATAGTAGTAGTGATAGTAGTGGTAGTAGTAGTAGTAGTAATAATAACAGTCTTAGTAATATTACTAAAAATAACAATAACAATGAATTTCCCCTCACCTTGTCCAAACCAGGCAGTTTCCTTTTTCCGGCACTGGTGCCACTTGCCTCGCCTCCACAGTAATCCAGTCTGTCCATTCATCACGGCAAACACAATGGCAAACGCCCAATATACGCACAGCACAAAGTTAATACCAGCTGCGACACCCACACCTTCCCCCTTCCTGACCCGCGGGGTGACTGACTGCCCGATGGTTGGCAACGCTGCATCCCAATGGTCACGTGACCAAGGCAATATTGTGCTTGAGATTCCTCCAGTTAAATTTATGACGATTAAAACCAAACTTGCATGAATTTTTTACCCATGTTTTAAATCAATAAGTGATAGTACAGATTTTATTTGATAGAAATATAATGGAAAATATCACCATCGTATTATACGTTGGTCGTTTCTTTTAAAAGACTGCATCACCGAGAGGATGGAGGGTGAAAGACTGACGAAGAGAGTGTATGTGAGCGAGGTGGAGGGTGGAAGAGGGAGGGGGAGACCGAGGATGAGATGGAGGGATGGGGTGGAGAGGTATATGAGAGAGGGGGGTGTGAGTTGGGAGCAGGGTAGTGAAATGGCGGGGGACAGGGCGACTTGGAGGCGATTTGTTTGTGGCCACCCCAAACGGGATTGAGGCGTCTGGCAATAGATAGATAGATAGATTGATCACCGGGACCTTCCTTCAGGTGTACCATCTCTCAACATTGGCAACGCTGAGCTCTTTTTAAATCTTTGAATGTTTAAAGGTAATGTCTTGATTATTTCTGATGTGCTTGCAATAAACAAGCAATGGTAGAGTTTATTTATCTTAAGGGAGGTTATTGGCTTTCTGAACCTTATTTACCGTAGTTCAGAGGCAAAATAAGACGATGTTGTGGCCCCGCATCCTCTCCACAGCATTCCTTCGAGACTGACGCCATTTCTGCGTCAACATCTTGTTACCGGTCAACAAACAAGATGTAGATATGGCAAAATAAGGTAAATGATGAGAATTCTGAAGTTATACTTGACAGAAATGCAAGAAAATGCTTACGGGACACCCAGATTAAACAAATACGTCCAACAAATGACTACTAAAAGCAAAACACATCTCAGGAAGTTGCCGTTAACGGTCAGCGCCTGCAACTTGGCGCCGCTGTCCTTGCAATGTGTCCTTGAAATGTTTGGACGGTTAAAGGCAGTTGTGGCAGTGTTGGCGCGTCCTTTGCAATAGGTCAGTGATAATAGAGGTTGCACTTAACCCTTTCCCTGCTGCTGCACAAGGCGTCTGTTGTCATCTGATGCAACTTCTCCTTGGTTACTAGTCAAACCGCACCTCAAATCTGACTTACTTGGCCGTCCACTGCAACTACTACTTCCAAATATTACCAGTACTACTACTACCAACGCTACTACTACTACTACTAATACCACTACTACTACTACCACCACCACCACCACCACCACCGTACATACACTGGACTCAGCGTGTATAAATCTCACCAGGATGTTGTTGTTGCTGCTTACCCCTACCTAGTGTGTGTGGCCGACGAGACTCGTCGATCACAGGTAAGTAAGTGTTTTTTGTGTGGCCGCTACAGGTACAGTACAACGTGTGGGCAACCGGCGCCTCCTTGTGGTAGACACCGCCTCACCAGGGTCCTTCCCACGGCGAGGGGCAGGCATATAGAAGAGGTTTGTCGCGTGGGTGGACGCCGCAGATGTTTCCCTCCGCCGCTGAGGTAAGCCAGTGTAAAGGCAAGTAAAGCCAGACTAGCGGTAAGCCATTTAAGGCCAGGGAAATGAGCCACAACCAATGTATAGCCAAGTATAGCCACAGCAACCCATAGAAGGCCAGGGAACCTATGTGTTTTGTGTGGGTTAGTCTGCCCTCAGCATATTGCCCACACTGACTGATAGATTACAAGATAGACAGATAGACATAGGTAGATAGACAGATAGATTGATACAGATAGATAGATAGATAGATAAATAGATTGCTAGGCAGGCAGACATAGATAAAGATACACAGAGAAAGACAATGACAAACAGACATATGACTTAGATAGATAGACACATAGATAGATAGATAGACAGATGGAGACATACAGATCAATAGACAGACAGACAGACAGACAGATAGGTAGGTAGATAGACAGATAGATAGACAGGGATGCAGGAGATAGATAGACAGATAAATAGACAGAGTCCAGACCCTCTTGGTCCAGGAAGCTAGATAGATAGATAAACAAAGCTAAAGAGATAGATAGATAGATAGATGGATGGATAGATAGACGGATGGATATGCATAGATAGATAGACAGAGATAGATAAATAGACAGATAGATAGATAGACAGATGGATAGACAGGTAGATAGATAGACAAATAGACACAGATAGATAGACAGATAGACAGAGATGGCCAGACTAAAAATAGATAGATAGATGTACAGATAGCCAGATAGATAGACAGAGATAGGCTGACAGACAGACAGTTACCTAGATAGATAGATAAATAGATATAGATAGATAGACCGACAGTTACCCAGACAGATAGATCGATATAGATAGACAGACAGACAGACAGACACTTACCATTACATATAGATAGATAGACAGACAGACAGAGATAGATGGATAGATAATTACCAGATACACTGACTGATAGATAGATAGATAGAAAGACAGACAGAGATAGATAGATAAATAAGTAAATAGATAGACAGACAGACAGACAATTGCCTAGATAGATGGATAGATACACAGATAGATAGATGGATAGATAGTTACCCAGATACACTGACTGATAGATAGATAGATAGACAGATAGACAGATCCTTAAACTGAGATAGATGGATCGATACTTAGCCAAATATAGATAATACATAGATAGATAGATGGATAGATAGACTGATAGATACACATGGAGATAGATAGATGTATAGTTACCATACATACATACATACGTACATACATACACACATACATACATACATACATACATACACACACATACATACATACATACATACATACACACATACATACACACACATACATACATACATACACACACATACATACACACATACATACATACATACACATACATACATACATACATACGTACATACATACATACACACATACATACATACATACATACATACACACACATACACACATATACATACATACACACATACATACATATACACATACATACACACATACATACATACATACATAGGCCAATATAGATAGATGTATAGTTAGCCTTATATAGATAGATAAATAGATAGGAAGGTAGATAGATAGATACAGAGATAGATGAATAGATAGTTACCCAGATAGACAGATAGATAAACAGATGGATAGATAGACACTGATTACAAACACATTTTACCCAGGTAATAGACAGACAGATAGATAGATAGACAGATAGATAGACTGATAGATAAATAGAGATAAATAGATATATAAATAGACAGTAGATAGACAGACAGATAGATAGATAGATAGATAGATAAATAGATAGATAGACAGTAGATAGACAGATAAATAGATAGATAGACAGATAGACAGTAGATAGACAGACAGATAGATAGATAGACAGAGACAGTAGATAGACAGAAAGATAGATAGATATAGATAGATAGATAGACAGACAGATAGATAGATAGATAGTCAGTCAGATAGATAGATAAATATATAAATAGATAGATAAATATATACATAAATATATACACAGACAGATAGATAAATAGATAGATAAATAAATAGACAGACAGTAGATAGACAGGTAGATAGACAGACAGGTAATAGGCTGATAGATAGACAGACAGACAGATAGATAAATAAATAGATAGATAGACAGACAGACAGTAGATAGACAAACAGACAGATAGATAGATAGACAGACAGAGACACAGATAGATAAATAGATATAGATAGACAGACAGACAGACAGACAGATAGATAAACAGATATAGATAGATAGACAGACAGACAGATAGATAAATAGATGTAGATAGATAGATAGACAGACAGACAGATAGATAGCCAGACAAAGATAGACATACATAAATAGATAGATAGATAGATAAACAGACAGTAGATAGACTGACAGACAGATAATAGATAGATAGACAGATAGACAGACAGACGGATAGAGACAGATAGATAAACAGATAGATAGATAGACAGACGTAGATAGACAGATAGATAAATAGAAAGATAGATAGATAGACACATAGGTAGATAGATAGATAGACAGTAGATAGACAGACATGAATAGATAGATAAATAGATAGATAGATAGAGAGACAGACAAAAGATAGATAGACACAGATAGATAGATAGACAGACAGACAGTAGATAGATAGACACACCCACAAAGATGGTCAGCCAGTTAGCCATAGATATAGATAGATAGACAAATTGATAGATGGATAGATAGCCAGACACAGATAGATATAGATAGACAGATAGATGGAGGCAGAGATAGATATACAGCTGTACAAATAGATACAAACAGACAGACAGACAGATAGACATAGATAGATAGACAGATAGATATATACTTATTCCCTGCACTCAGCCAGGGTAGGCAAACCAGCATTCTTGTAGCTGCAATGTGCCACCTGATTATTATTATTATTATTATTATTATTAGCATTATTATTATTATTATTACTATTATTATACCTACTACTACTACTACTATTACTACTACTACTACTACTACAACTATTACTATTACTACTACTACTACTACTACTAGTACTACTACCACTACTACTACTACTAATGTTACTAGTAGTAGTAGTAATAATAATAATAATAGTATTTATTATTATTATTATTATTATTATTATTATTACTACTACTACTACTACTACTACTATCAATACTACTACTACTACTATTACTATTGTTACTATTACTACTACAACTACTACCACTACTACTACTACTGTTACTAGTAGTAGTAGTAGTAATAAGAATATTATTATTATTATTTTTATTAATATTATTATTATTATTATTGTTATTATTATTATTGACAACTGGACCAGATAGACAGATAGATATAGACAGATAAACAGATAGATGGAGCTACTTTTGAAACATTACTTCGATGCTGGTACTTAAGGCAGTTCTGTGAATCTCCTTGGTTACTAGTCGTAAGATAGATATGGATAGATAGAGATATAATTGGACAGATACACCACACTGATAGATATATAGATAGATAGATACAATAGATAGATAGATGAAGATAAAGACAGATACATTAGACTGATAGATAGATGGATAGACAGACAGGTAGGTGGTTAGATAGATGGAAATATATGCAGTATAGATAGACTAGATTGATGGATTGATAGATAGATAGATAGATAGATGTTGTTACGGAACAGAGAAAGATAATGTACACTTTAAGTGAGAATACTAAAAATCACTACTGTCCCGTAATGTTCCAGGTTCAAAACAAAAGAGTTAGATAAAATTACAAGTTAAAGTTTAATGCTCAAACTAACAACAAAACATTCAGGACTCATAAGGATAATGTAATGGCAAATAAACAGGTTAAATATATGGTTAACTGCAATAGCCTCTATTAACACGAAATTAGCAAGAGTAAATTTATCTAAGTCAGGCCTATTAAAATGAGATACCAGATAATACTCAGTGAATGGAAGATATATTATTACAGATACAAAATATTATTATTAATGGCTGACACCAAAAACACATGAATCACAAAAACCTCACTAGGCCTACGAATTAACACCTTATGCTATACAGTACAAGAAAAAATGTAATAACACTTATACTCAAATTACACAGCAGCCAGATGGTTGGAGACTTCCTGAGCACTCACAATAATAACAACTGTACAGGGGAGGACAAAGATGTGAACAAAATGAAGAGTAGATCTAAGTGGCAATTAATGCAGAGACTGAGCTCATTATATAGGGGCCGGCAGAGCTTGATACAACTTGTAAGAAGGACGCGCAAATGATGCTATAGGGGACAAAGAGTTGACAATCCTGCTCTGAACAACAGAAAGAACGACTTACTCTACTATAAGGGAGGAGGGGGGGACTGAGGTAGAACACGCTCGTGATCAAACATGCAGCACACTGTACGTTAGAATTACACAAAGGATGATGAAATCATAGGCTATGTAACAGTAGGTAGGTAAGTAAAGACTTGGGCAGGTGTGTGTGTGTGTGTGTGTGTGTGTGTGTGTGTGTGTACCTCTATCTATCAATCTATTTCTATCTATCATTCTCTCTCTCTCTCTCTCTCTCCATTATCTATTTATCTATCTATTTCTATATCAGTCTATCAATCTTGCTATGACTACGGTCTCTCTCTCTCTCTCTCTCTCTCTCTCTCTCTCTCTCTCTCTCTCTCCATTATCTATTTATCTATCTATTTCTATATCAGTCTATCAATCTTGCTATGACTACGGTCTCTCTCTCTCTCTCTCTCTCTCTCTCTCTCTCTCTCTCAACTTAGGAAAGATCTCTCACATATAAGAACCTAATGAAGACTATAATTAAAATACCTCTCTTTAGATGAACAGAAAACAGGATAAGTCACTGGAACGCAGGAGTTACGGGAAAGAGGGAAGAGAGAGACTTTAATATATCCCTCCTTTACTACAGATCCCTCCTAGAGTCAATAAAAAATAATACGGAGATGGTAAGAATAAAGTACAGAATAAGTTGCCTGAAGTATGGGGTTAGGGGATGGAAGGGTAATAATTGGTAACTGGCTGAGAGAGAGAGAGAGAGAGAGAGAGAAGAGGGAGGAATATATGGAGGGAAGGAGAGATGGAGAGGGAGAGAGAGGGGATATTTCTGAGTAAAAATTACAGAATTGGCATCATTATATTTTCTTCTCTGTATATATATATATATTTTTTTTTACCTCTTTTTAACCACAATGTTTCAGTTGAACCCTCGCTCTCTTTCTCCTTCCCTTCTCCCTCTTCTTCTCTCCCTCCTCCCTACTCTCCTCCTCCTCTCTCCCTCACCTCTAGCTTCTGTACTTCTGTTAACATTTCTTTCTCCCTCAGCCTCCCTTCAACCCCCCCCCTCCTGTTTCCTTCAACTCTCCTTCCCCTTCTTGTTTTGGCCGTCTTGTTCTCCTCCTTCCCCTCCTTAACATCCTTCCTTCTCTCCCAGTCCCTCACCTCTTACCTCTGGCCTCCTCTTCCTTCTCCTCCTTTCTCAACATATCAGTCTCTCATTTTCTCTACTCGTTTCACTTCCTCTCTAACTCATCTCCTAACATAACCCTCTCTCTCTCTCTCTCACCTCAGTCAGCTTCCTCCTCTCCCAACTGCATCATCATCTCCTCCTCTTCCTCCTCCTCCTCCTTTCAACATCTCACTCTCTCTCCCTTCCCTACCCCTCTCAGCTCAACACCATCCCTCACACACTTACCCCACACACGCAACCTGCCCACCACCACACAAACCACCACCCCGTCAAAAAACACCCACGGATTTACACACTCACACACACACACACACACACACACACACACACACACACACACACACACACACTCTCTCTCTCTCTCTCTCTCTCTCTCTCTCTCTCAGTCAGCCCCAGTATCGGGGGTGTCCACACCACTTATCTCCCCCAAATCAATATCATCAAGTCCAATGCTCTTAAAGTCACCCTGCACCTCCCCCACAGCGATAAGCACAGGGAGATATCCATTGACTTTCTCTGCTCTCAATGTGTGTTAAAACGTTCGCTTTTTAATTCTGTCTTCACTACCATCTATCTATCTATCTATTGCCAGACGCCTTAATCCCGTAAGGGGTGACCACAAACAAAGAGCCTCCATGTCGCCCTGTCCCCTGCTGTTTCACTGCCCTGCTCCCAGCTCACACCCCCCTCTCTCATATACCTCTCCTCTCCATCCCTCCATCTCATCCTTTGCCTCCCCCTGCCTCTCCCCCCTCCACCTCACTCACATACACCGTCCTCGTCAGTCTCTCAATCCTCTCCATCTGGCCAAACCACCTCAGTGTGTTTTACTACTACACACACCAAACACTCTAAGCCTGGGAGTCTCTACAGGGAAAAATAATGACCATTTAGACAGAAGTTTTACGACACTTTGCTCCTGTATAAATTATTAAAGTATTGGTTAAGGTCTGTTATGAATCCAATCACTGGGTTAGAGAGAGAGAGAGAGAGAGAGAGAGAGGGGGGGAGTTTTGGTTCCTGCTTCGAGGCAACGCAGTCAGTCGGGTTGCTGTTTTTTTTTTAATGCAAGGAAGAAGGAACCAAAGGCCAGGAGCCCGCAAAGCGTACCTTCCAAGAAAAAAATAATAATACAAAAGAGAGCCAAAGTCAAGATCCGTTAATTTCGAGATGCCTGGACACACTGCGTCTGAAAGAGGAAGTAGGAAATACAGCCAGGGGGAGACAGTTCCAGGGTTGACCTGTTGTATAAATGAAAGACGGGGAGTAACGGGTATCTCTTGCATTAGAGAGCTGAACAGAAAAGGGATTCGAGTTTGTTGCCAGACGGGTGCTAGACGGGTAAGATGAGGAGGCTGTGAGTTTAAACGCCACCTGCCTTTCCGCTACGGTGCTGGCTTTTGTTTTACTACTTTTAAGCGGTTTTATTTAGTTTGGGGGAGAGATTTTGATTCTGAGGAGTTCAGTGAAGTAGTGATTCATTTTCATTACCAGGATATTTTCTTATAATGAAGTTATCTGGAATTACCAAGATATTTCCAGATGCCCAAGTTCCACATTCACAGGGACTGTCATATCTAGTGTGTGTCCCTAACAGTACCACTCACTCACTCACCCACTAACTGTCCCTACTTGAAGGATGAAATCTGGCAAGTCATAACCATAGAGTTATAAGACAAATTCTGCTGGGGACGGAGGGGGGGTAGAGAGAGGGAGTTAAGGGGAGGGGGTGGAGGGATGCATGGCGTAAGGGGTGAAGGGTGCTGGTGGTGTGTCTGGTGTGCATGAGGGACGTGTCTGGGGTGTATCTGTATCTGAGGTGTAGTGTGCATCTAGGGTGTGTATATCTGAGAAGTGTGCAAAGACAAATACACCTTTTAGAATGTGTTGAAGTGGCATATACCTCTAGGGTGGGTGCGGCTATCAGAGTTGTCCTTTATCTTGTCCCCAGCTTCCCTCCCTTTACCCCCCTTCCTCACTCCCTTCTCCCCTTACTGCCCCTTCCCCTCTCCCTAACACCCCCTCTCTCACCATTTCTCCACTATATATAAACGCTTATGAATATGTTCCCTCCCTATTTATATGCAGACGATCCAAGTCGGGCGAAAACTGTTATACCTTCCCAATACAGTAGTTGCCATTAGAGTGTAAGGTTTCCACAAAATGCGCTATTGGACTCAAAGGGTTAATTTCTCTCTTTCTCTCTCTCTCTCTCTCTCTCTCTCTCGAATGGTATAGAATCGCGTAGTATCGTTTATAAAGGATTCACCATGTTTGTATGCGTCGGCCTTGGTCACCTAAAGGCGGCTCTCCACGCTGCTCGATCTCTGGCAGTCTCCCTGTTCAGTCCCTTATCCCTGAGATCACACTGTCTATGGCCTCGTCCCAGGTCTTTTTCGGTTTGCCTCTCACAATGCTGGATATAAAACACCTCGACCCGTATTCTCGTCTGTTAAGGAAGCTCCCTAACACCTTTTCCTAAGCGATTTATTTGCTTGTTACACCTTACTGTCCTCTTCTGTGTTACATAAATCTTTCCTATGTAACCATACTCTGCATAAATAACGCAGAAAAGAATAGTAACCAATCCTATAAAAAAAATAAATCGCTAAGGAAAAGGTGTTAGGGAGACTCTTTACTAGACGATCGTAAAACCTCCCGTCATCTCCTGAGAGATCGAACCTACGCAAGACCAACACCCGTACTGGCGCGCTGATACCACTAGACTACAAGGCGACGCGAAAAATGGCATAGAAAACACTGAAAGGGCTAACAAAGCAGTGTACAGGATGGCAGAAGTAAATAAAGATACGGGACTACAAAGGAAGAAGAAATAATAAGCTGACATTCTTGGACTGCGTGTGTGTGTGTGTGTGAAAGAAAGGGTGAAAGGGATAGAGCAGAGGAGGGAGAATGATGGTGTGTGTGTGTGTGTGTGTGTGTGTGTGTGTGTGTGTGTGTGTGTACCATCAATTACTTTTTCATATATATAAAGGAGAGATCTGTGAAATTGAATTAGGTAGAATGAGTCTCCTGTTAACTCTGTATATTAATGTCCTTCCTTTATTATTTTCACTGTCAGCTCATTTATTTATTTATTTAGGCGACTTTATTGAGCTTAAGGGATACCTGTAGTAGCAAAAGAGTTCACTTATTTACTTATATAAATACACATAAGTAATCTGGGTAATATCAAGAGGTTTGGTTCTGCTGAGAGACGTTGTACCCAGCGATAGGGTTAAAGTGCTGTTATAAGTGTTTTGAGTAGAGGTGTTTTGGTAGGGGAATCGTCTAGGTAGGTAGGTACCACACACACACACACACACACACACACACACACACACACACACACACACACACACACACACACACACACACACACACACACACACACACACACATACACACTAATTCTCCCTCCTCTGCTGTATCTTTTTCATTCTTTCATTCACACACACACACACACACACACACACACACACACACACACACACACACACACACACACACACACACACACACACACACCATCATTCTCCCTCCTCTGCTGTATCCCTTTCATCCTTTCTTTCACACGCACTCAGGTCATTCCCTTGGCTGATCCTCGACCCTTTCACCAAGTTTGGTTACAATCGGATAAACACTGCTTAAAATACAAGTGCAATAAGACTATAGTTCTTTCACCTTAACTTGGCCCAGTTTTCATCTTTCAGCTTATTTCATGCAGCTTAGAGGTAGAAAAAGACAATACTACGGCACTGCATCATTTCCATTGCACTTCTTCGTGACTAGCATCATATTCTGGTGCCAGTGTATTCTTACAACTCAGCACAATAACTTAAGCCAAGTTAGTGTGAAAGAGGTATAGATTCCTTAGTTACATTGAAGAGTTATATTCCGTTGTCAGTGGCAGTGTCTATCTATCTGTCTATCTATTGCCAGACGCCTTAATCCCGTAAGGGGTGGCCACAAACAAATCGCCTCCATGTCGCCCTTTCCCCCGTCATTTCATTGCCCTGCTCCCAGTTCACACCACTCTCTCATATACCTCTCCAATCCATCCCTCCATCTCATCCTTGGCCTCCCCCTCCCTCTCCCCTCCTCCACCTCACTCACATACACTCCTCGTCAGTCTCTCACTCTCCATCCTCTCCGCATGGCCAAACCACCTCAGTGTTTTTCTCCTAACGCTTCCTATCACATCCACATCGAACAGCGGCAGTGTAAGATATTCAAATGTGTATCAGTATCTAAAAAAGTTATCGGAGTGAAGAGGTGATAGCAACACGTGTAGAAGACAGAAGGCTAGAGGTACACAGGAAGAGAGAGAGAGAGAGAGAGAGAGAGAGAGAGAGAGAGAGAGAAGTGAATTACTCGGTATAATACCAGCCATACCTGATTATGATAATTCCACCACACACACACACCCACGCCTTTTTTTTTTTTTTTTTTTTCCTATCGACCATTGAGGCCGGAGCCTCTCTCTCTCTCTCTCTCTCTCTCTCTCTCTCTCTCTCTCTCTCTCTCTCTATATATATATATATATATATATATTATATATATATATATATTGACATATATACATATATATACAAACATATATATATACATACATACATACACACATCCATGCATATGAACATACACACTTTCATGCACACGTACATATATATATAATAATTTTTATTTTATTATTTTGTTGTTGTTTTATTTTTATTATTTTTATTTATTTTTTTATATTTTTAACCTTATATTACTTATAAACAAAAATACCTAATTTAAAGACCCTAAAACTAACCACCTAACAGACAAATCGCTAACCTATACTAAATCCTAAGAGACAAATAACTAGACCTACACTAATGGTAAAAAAGCCTCGACCAAGAGAACACCATCGACTGCAGACATGTAATGCCTTTCTACATGACATACCTGCACTCATCACCTGGTGACTGTCAGTCGAGGCACAACCTAATATAGGGGACATCAATATATGAAAGGGAACCAGACGAGTCAGGAACATTTCCATATACTTCAGCTGTCGGCCCTAATTAGAATAACTTAAGCAAGATAATATAATGTATTTACATAATTTGTACAAAAAGTGAAGAACCTCGCCCAGCAGACCACCATCGACTGCAAGTGCCCAATACCTTCCTGTATTGCACACTTGCACTCATCAGCTGGTGACTGTCAGGCGAGGAACTTGGCTTAATGTAGGGGACATCTATATTAGAAATAGATCGGTGGGAGGAGGAACTATTTAAAATATGTCAACTGTCAACCCTAATTAATATTACAATATATACATATTTACTCTTCATAAAAACCATAACCACACAGTAAAAAAGTCACATCACTCTGATCAGTCCAGTCTCTCTCAAGAAAGCCTTCAGTTTATCAGTCATCACCCACGCCATCTGGTATAATCGCCTTTACCTCTCACCTACTGAACACTTCAAGGTGATTTCTTAATTCTTAATGCAATCGCCTTAATTCTTAATGTAATCGCCTTTATTCTTGGTGTAATCGCCTTAATTCTTAATGTAATCGCCGATCCAACCCTGCCCCAAGCCGGTAATAAATGGACGTGGATTCGATGAGGTTTGATATTCCTGACGTCTTAATCCCCCAATCCCCCTATTCTTCAGGATTACATCGGACACGTGTTTGGACTCTCTCTCTCTCTCTCTCTCTCTCTCTCTCTCTCTTGCTGTGTAGGTGTCAGTCCCTTTGGCGTGTTGGTGAGGGACGCCTTCAGGTGGTGGCACTGTTATAACCAAGTAGCCAGCCCACCCTGTTATCTAGCCCTCCTTCAGTGCCTTCCCTGTTCTCTATCCTCATATAGCAGGATAAATGAGGCAGTAGATGGGTAAACTCAGCCTGCAGTACACGGGGTTCACGTTCAAATCAGCCTGAAGCCGCAAGAACAATAGTAATAGTCGTAATGATAGTAGTAGTAGAAGTAGCAGCAGCAGCAGCAGCAGTAGTAGTAGTAGTAGTAGTGGTGGTAGTTGTAGTAGGAGCAGCAGCATTGATGATGATGATAATAATAATAATAATAATAATAATAATAATAATAATAATAATAATAATAATAATCTATATCGATCCGATGTCTGTTTGTTGGTTTGTTTGTTACCGTAACAGCAAAAACTGCGCAACATAACGTAATTTTTGTTAGAGCAAGGCACCGTTAAAATGCACTGACTTGATGAAGTAAACAATTTCCAGTCCAATCGGGCCACTGGTTCCTGAGTTGGGACTCATTGCTGGCCTCTTGCATCGAGCGGGGCCCACCGAAGACTGCCTTTAAGCGAGCAATAATAATAATAATAATAATAATAATAATACCGGTAATAATAATAATACCAATAAGAGTAATAATAACAATAATAATAATAATAATAGTAATAGTAATAATAATAATAATAATAATCATCATCATCGTCATCATTACTGGAGTCAAATGTTCACCTACCATTCCACTGCGTCTGCTTCACACTTAGGGCATGTCCGTCACTTTCCTCCCTTACGTATCATATCAGAGAGACTCATCTATGGGCAGAGGAGCACACCAAGCCTCTAAGTGCTCAGGAATATTAGCCAGCAGAGGAAAGGGAGATTTAGAACATGGTGGATGTGTAGACGAATTTTTTCCTACGCCTGTACAC
Source organism: Coenobita brevimanus (assembly GCF_032717465.1). Classification (NCBI taxonomy): domain Eukaryota; kingdom Metazoa; phylum Arthropoda; class Malacostraca; order Decapoda; family Coenobitidae; genus Coenobita; species Coenobita brevimanus. The sequence continues at coordinate 29,590 of NW_027642976.1, forward strand.
CATGGAATGCTACTCTTGATTAATAAGATACCAGGCATTTGATTGTGGCACGCACTTTCCTTCTCCGTATTATTCTTCTTGGAGAAAACTTTGCTTCATGTCTAAGAGAGAGAGAGAGAGAGAGAGAGCTCCCTAACCACAAAACACGCAGTCCAAGAATGTCAGATTATTATTTCTTCTTCCTTTGTAGTCCAGTATCTTTATTTACTTCTGCCATCCTGTACACTGCTTTGTTAGCCCTTTCAGTGTTTTCTATGCCATTTTTCGCGTCGCCGTGTAGTCTAGTGGTATCAGCGCCAGTACGGGTGTTGGTCTTGCGTAGGTTCGATCTCTCAAGAGGTGACGGGAGGTTTTACGATCGTCTAGTAAAGAGTCTCCGTAACAGCTTTTCCTTAGCGATTTATTTATTTTATAGGATTGGTTACTATCCTTTTCTGCGTTATTTATGCAGAGTATGGTTATATAGGAAAGATTTATGTAACACAGAAGAGGACAGTAAGGTGTAACAAGCAAAATAAATCGCTTAGCAAAAGGTGTTAGGGAGCTTCCTTAACAGACGAGAATACGGGTCGAGGTGTTTTATATCCAGCATTGTGAGAGGCAAACCGAAAAAGACCTGGGACGAGGCCATAGACAGTGTGATCTCAGGGATAAGGGACTGAACAGGGAGACTGCCAGAGATTGAGCAGCGTGGAGAGCCGCCTTTAGGTGACCAAGGCCGACGCATACAAACATGGTGAATCCTTTATAAACGATACTACGCGATTCTATACCATTCGAGAGAGAGAGAGAGAGAGAGAGAGAGAGAGAGAGAGAGAGAGAGAGAGAAATAAACCCTTTGAGTCCAATAGCGCATTTTGTGGAAACCTTACACTCTAATGGCAACTACTGTATTGGGAAGGTATAACAGTTTTCGCCCGACTTGGATCGTCTGCATATAAATAGGGAGGGAACATATTCATAAGCGTTTATATATAGTGGAGAAATGGTGAGAGAGGGGGTGTTAGGGAGAGGGGAAGGGGCAGTAAGGGGAGAAGGGAGTGAGGAAGGGGGGTAAAGGGAGGGAAGCTGGGGACAAGATAAAGGACAACTCTGATAGCCGCACCCACCCTAGAGGTATATGCCACTTCAACACATTCTAAAAGGTGTATTTGTCTTTGCACACTTCTCAGATATACACACCCTAGATGCACACTACACCTCAGATACAGATACACCCCAGACACGTCCCTCATGCACACCAGACACACCACCAGCACCCTTCACCCCTTACGCCATGCATCCCTCCACCCCCTCCCCTTAACCCCCTCTCTCTACCCCCCCCTCCGTCCCCAGCAGAACTTGTCTTATAACTCTATGGTTGTGACTTGCCAGATTTCATCCTTCAAGTAGGGACAATTAGTGGGTGAGTGAGTGGCACAGTTAGGGACACACACACTAGATATGACAGTCCCTGTGAATGTGGAAATTGGGCATCTGGAAATATCTTGGTAATTCCAGATAACTTCATTATAAGAAAATATCCTGGTAATGAAAATGAATCACTACTTCACTGAACTCCTCAGAATCAAAATCTCTCCCCCAAACTAAATAAAACCGCTTAAAAGTAGTAAAACAAAAGCCAGCACCGTAGCGGAAAGGCAGGTGGCGTTTAAACTCACAGCCTCCTCATCTTACCCGTCTAGCACCCGTCTGGCAACAAACTCGAATCCCTTTTCTGTTCAGCTCTCTAATGCAAGAGATACCCGTTACTCCCCGTCTTTCATTTATACAACAGGTCAACCCTGGAACTGTCTCCCCCTGGCTGTATTTCCTACTTCCTCTTTCAGACGCAGTGTGTCCAGGCATCTCGAAATTAACGGATCTTGACTTTGGCTCTCTTTTGTATTATTATTTTTTTCTTGGAAGGTACGCTTTGCGGGCTCCTGGCCTTTGGTTCCTTCTTCCTTGCATTAAAAAAAAAACAGCAACCCGACTGACTGCGTTGCCTCGAAGCAGGAACCAAAACCCTCTCTCTCTCTCTCTCTCTCTCTCTCTCTCTCTCTCTAACCCAGTGATTGGATTCATAACAGACCTTAACCAATACTTTAATAATTTATACAGGAGCAAAGTGTCGTAAAACTTCTGTCTAAATGGTCATTATTTTTCCCTGTAGAGACTCCCAGGCTTAGAGTGTTTGGTGTGTGTAGTAGTAAAACACACTGAGGTGGTTTGGCCAGATGGAGAGGATTGAGAGACTGACGAGGACGGTGTATGTGAGTGAGGTGGAGGGGGGAGAGGCAGGGGGAGGCAAAGGATGAGATGGAGGGATGGAGAGGAGAGGTATATGAGAGAGGGGGGTGTGAGCTGGGAGCAGGGCAGTGAAATAGCAGGGGACAGGGCGACATGGAGGCGATTTGTTTGCGGCCACCTTTTACGGGATTAAGGCGTGTGACAACAGATAGACAGATAGATAGTAGTGAAGACAGAATTAAAAAGCGAAGGTTTTAATACACATCGAGGGCAGAGAAAGTCAATGGATATCTGCCTGTGCTTATCGCTGTGGGGGAGGTGCAGGCTGACTTGAAGAGCATTGGACTTGATGATATTGATTTGGGGGAGGGTTAGGTGTGGCAGGGAGGTTTTGAAAGTGAGTGAGCTGGATAAAAGAGAGAAAAAGATAGAGTATCAGGAGAAATTGAATGATGAGTGGAACGCAGTGAAAGATCGGGAAAATGGCAGCGTGGAGGAGGAATGGCAGTTGTTTAAGAGTGCTGTGGTGGGGCATGCAGAAAAGGTGTGTGGTGTGAGACGTGTGGGTGGTGGTGTAAGAAAAGGAAGTGAATGGTGGTGCGAGGAAGTAAGTATGGCTATGGCTGAGAAGAGACGTGCATATGAAGTGTGGCTGCAAAGGAAGGATGAGATGTCATAT
>NW_027642976.1:40000-140000 GCF_032717465.1 Coenobita brevimanus
AAATTGAAGACCTTATGGACAAAATATTTAGTTGAGAGAGAGAGAGAGGGGGGAGTATGATAGTCCTAAGGATAAACCCCTTAAGTACGATCCCGTCTTTATCATCTTAATCAGATAATTCCATCAGGTGTATCCAATTAACATAGGTAGGGCCTCAGGTGGGAAAGGTGTTAATGAAGGCTGTATGGAGCACCTTCAGTTCAGTGTCTCCTTTAAACAGAACTAAATCGTATGGAAATAGCACGAAATCAAATGACACAGTATGATAAAGAAATGATATTGGTTTATTAAGGCTACGTCAATTTCACTTAGGTCCACTCAGGTTCAGACAGCATCGTTCAGGTACAGCCGACAGGTAAAACATAGAGGTATTTTACGTCTCTCTCAAATTCAGTGTCAGAGCATTTCACACCTCTCTCTACAAGTCCTTTACATGTCCTTCACTTCTCCTATTTGGTAACTTTGGTAACTAATTATCTAGTCAGGCCTCTGTCTCACCATTCATTCACACATCAAACACATATCATACACGTTTTAAGCTTGTCTCTTTGTCTTTGTACTAGGAACTTGTCACCATGTTATTCACGAGATAGGCACACACACACACACACACACACACACACACACAATTAAAATGAAGAATAGCGTGCCTTCTTAACCTCTTATTTTGGGCATCATATTCCTGTCACATAATAGCACACACACACACACACACACACACACACACACACACACACACACACACACACACACACACACACACACACACACACACACACAAGAAGAATTAAATAAACTTCATGAATGGAGTAATACATGGCAAATGGAATTCAATGTGGACAAGTGTCATGTAATCAAGTTTGGTAAAAGTGGAAAAAGACCTGATTGGGATTATAAGTTAGGAAATAAAACCCTATACACATCAGAAAGAGAGAAAGACCTAGGTGTGATTATCAATAACAGACTATCTCCGGCTGACCACATCAGCGAGAAGGTACGGAACATGTATACACTGCTTGCAAATATGAGAATAGCATTCACATACATAAATGAAGACATGCTAAGAAGGATAATAACATCATTCATTAGACCAACCCTGGAATACGCATCAGTAGTCTGGAGTCCTTATCTCAAAAAGCATATAGACAAGATTGAAAAAGTTCAAAGGGCCGCTACAAGATGGATACCAAGCTTAAGGGACCTAAGCTACGAAGAAAGACTAAATAAACTGAATCTACCAACACTACAGGAGAGAAGGAAAAGAGGTGACATGATAATGCTATATAAGTGCATATCAGGAAAGGAGAAAATTGACATAAATGATTACTTAACATATGGAGAAGCGTCAGCAAAAGGACACTGCAAAAAACTGCATAAGAAGAGAGGTGATAAAGACGTAAGGAAATTCAGTTTCCCAAACAGAGCAATTGATCAATGGAATGCACTACCGAATGAAATAGTGTGTGCCAAAACAATTCACAAATTTAAGGATATGTACGATAAATATGGTTTAAGACACGGGACAGTACGAGCTTGACTCATTCCTGTAAAAATACAATTAGATAAGAACACACACACACACACACACACACACACACACACACACACACACACACACACACACACACACACACACACACACACACACACACACACACACACACACACACACACACACACCTAGCTGTTGTCATACACCACATATACAGCCTTCAGTCCTGACATACACGATGCATACACACATCAAACTCCCCTTGTAAGCACTTTAAGCTTACATTATTTATTATTATACACACATCATACACCTAGATTACACATACATACATCCATACTCACTGTCCACACTTCATACCTTCCCTGTACCATTTTCCAATAACACCCACATACATATGAACACCTCAGGTCTCTTTCATATACCATCATATACACACATCACACACCTACCCAACACTTGTCATTATCCACTACACACACATCCCACCTTCCACACACCATATACACACATCATACACCACCTACACACACCAAGCCCATCAAGCACCATATATACACACCCCAAACCCCTGTCATACACTACTATAAAAAGGATCCATTGGCTAGGCACGTGTTCAGAGACCTATACAAGGCGGCCTGTGTTAATCTGAAGAGACATGAGTTCACCAAGCCATAGAGTTTTATTGGGTATTTTATGACTGGCAGCGTATCGGGAGAGGTGGGGGTGGAGAGGAAAGGGAGAGAAAGGAAGGTGGGAGGAGGGGAGGGGAGGAGAGGAGAGAGGAAGGAAGAGAGGTGCGGAATAAGGAGAGTGCAAAAGGTAGGAGGAGAGAGGTAGGAAGGAAACAGGAAGAGGGAGGGGAGGCAGAGCAGGGGAAGAGAAAGGATGGCTGAGAAAGGAAGAGAAGAACAAGCAGGGATAAGAGAGGCTAGGGAAGGGGAAAGGAAAGGATGGGAAGATGAAAGCACGGAAGGAAGAAATGGGAGGAGGAGGGCAAGGATGAGAAAACAAAGGTAGAACAAGATAGGGAAGGGAAGAGAAGGACGGGGAAGGAAAGACAAGAGCAGGGGAGGCAAGAAGAGGAAGGAAAGAGGAGGGAGAGAAGAAGGGAGGGGAGGGAGGATAGGGCAGAGTAGGGAAGCTCAGTGCAAGGAAATATAGAACAGAGGAGGAAAGAACTGAAAATAAATGGAAGGGAAGATCAGGGAAGGGAAAGGAGGAGGTGCTAAATCCTTCGAAGGCAGTGTGTTGATAGGATCCCCACCATGAGGAAGGGTGTAGGATAGGCAGCAGAGATCCTTCATGGTCATTATTTTGGCTGGAATTATGTAGGATTTCTCAAGCCTTCCCTCGAGAAGAATTTCAGTGAAGGTTTGTGGCTGTCTATGTGGGTGTGTCTACTGTTTACTACAGGCATGGGTTCTCTCTCTCTCTCTCTCTCTCTCTCTCTCTCACACACACACACACACACACACACACACACACACACACACACACACACACACACACACACACACACACACACACACACACACACACACTATGGATTCGAACATGTGCCAGCCAATGAACCCCTTGTATAGTGGTGTATGACAAGGGTATAGGTATGTATGTAGTGCTTGGCGGGGTATATGGGTGTATGTGTAGTGGTTGGTGTTTGTATATACGGTGTGTGGAAGGTGTGGTGTGTGTATGATGGTGTGTGATAAGTATGGAGATGTCAAAGGTAAGGTGTTTGATGTGTGTGTGTAATGGTGTGTGACAGGGGCTTGGGGTGTGTATATGTGGGGCTTGAAGTGTGTGTGTGTGTGTGTGTGTGTGTGTGTGTGTGTGTGTGTGTGTGTGTGTGTGTGTGTGTGTGTGTGTGTGTGTGTGTGTGTGTGTGTAAGCATGTACGCAAAAGACCCTACGTACATATCCAGCATGTGTGCTTGTGTGAGTGAGAAGCAGTTTATGTGAGTGAAAACTAGTTAGTGTGTGTGTGTGTGTGTGTGTGTGTGTGTGTGTGTGTGTAAGGAGGTGGTATCCAAGGTGTTTAAGCATACATTAACATGGTAAACGCGCCGACATAAGTGTTACCTGTTAAACCTCTAATCACGCGCTTGTCCTGAATAATTTTACCTGGAGGGAGAGGTGTATGTCGGCAGGTAAGTGGTTAAGGTAGAGCCATTTAGTGCACCAAAGACCTATCGTTAAGAATTTACCTGTATTTTTGCTCAAAGGAACGATATTATAAAGCAGTGGAAAGCTAAGATCAGTGTGTGGAAATATTCTTGCCTGTAGGAGCGATAGTCTGAAGGATCATAAACCTTTGATGTATATAAAGCTTAACTGGTGTTTATTTTTAACTCTGAGAATGATGTTTTGTTTTATTGTTAATCTATAATCTATATTTTAAAGCACTGGAATTCTGTCTATCTATCTATCTATAGCCAGACGCCATAATCCTGTAAGGGGTGGCCGTTTATCTTTGAGTTACTGGTTTTATGGGGAGGGGCACTAACCCTCCGCCAGCCCACTCGCTGACACGTAGGAAACACTTATGGGTTGGTTATATGGTTACCACCCAGCGTTGTAAATGGTTTCCTGGCTTACAGGAAACCATTAGGCTTGTCACTCAGTGTAAAGCCACCTGAAAAGGAAAGAAGAGTAATGAAAAGTGACAGGAAAGATGGGAGAAACAGGAAGACAGGAGGACAGACACAGAAAAAGAATGATAAAGGTGAAGGAAGAAGTAGGCAGCACTACATCTAGTGGGTGGATGATGGTCGCCACCACCTACCACAGTGCCAAGATGCATATTTTAAAGCATTGTAACTTAGATCAGTATTTTGGAGACATGTGCCTAAAATTGATACAGGAGCATTTTTTTACAGATGAACAGAGGAAGAAAAATTAAATACAAATTAGTTCCATATTGTAGATTACTGGTGTCCTTCATTAAAAAGAAAAAAAAAAAAAATCAGTAATAGACTTGCACTGATGTAAGTTGAAATTTTGGGAAATATATATGTGGGGAAGAGAGTCGCTATTTTAAAGTCCTACAACTAAGATTTCAGAGTATTACATGGAGAGTGAGAGACTGACGAGGAGAGTGTATGTGAGTGAGGTGGAGGGGGAGAGGGGGAGGGGGAGGCCAAGGATGAGATGGAGAGATGGAGTGGTGAGGTATATGAGAGAGGGGGGTGTGAGTTGGAAGCAAGGGAGTGAAATGGCGGGGGACAGGGCGACGTGGAGGCGATTTGTTTGTGACCACCCCGTATGGGATTAAGGTTTCTGGCAATACTTAGATAGACATGGCCAAGAGCAATATCTGGAAGTATTATAAGACTGAGAGCGATATTTTGTGTATTGTAACTTTGATATTTTCCAGTATTGTAAGCCTTAGGGTGCGGCCACACTAGCTCCAGATATGTGATTGTCAAGAGGAAACGATAGTAATTCTGAGAGCGATATTTTGAGTATTGTAACTAAGACTGGATTTTGGTGGTACTGTAAACCTAAGTGTGCGGCCATAGTAACTCCAAATATGTGATTGTCATAAGGAAACGAGGCTTAAGGGTCCGATTAACGTTCAGGCTCGGATATTGCGGCGTCTCTAACCCGGTGCTTCGTTTCATCTTGACGATCACATATGTCTTTCAAGTGTACCATCTCTCTGCCTTGATTGCTGAGTTGTAAAAATGGCTTAACATTAAAATACAATGCTAGTCACGAAGAAGTGCTATGGAAAGGACGTAGAGCCGTAGTTATGTCTTTCCCTCACTGACCTACGTGAAATAAGCTGCAAAGGGACGAAAATTTGGGACATATTAAGATGAAAGGGGTATAGACTGAAATTCATAAGCACTGTAGCCTGAATGATCGTTGTTAAGAAGAAATTTGGTCTTAGGAATTATGCTTTGAAGTTCTGTCTGTCTGTCTATTGCCAGACACCTCAATCCCATAAGGGGTGGCCACAAACAAATCGCCTCCGCGTCGCCCTCTAGGCCTAAAATTGCTAACTCAGAGACGAACGATCACCCCTTACGGGATTATGGTGTCTGGCTATAGATAGATAGATAGATAGATAGACAGACAGATAAATAGATAATCAGATAGATTTGGGGGTACTGAGTTCATGAACATCTCATCTCATCAGCCGTTTGAGTATCCACTGCAGGACCGGCCTATCCCGACCGAAGTGGGGACGATACAGCCAATGTATCTCTACCAAGTGGCTTAGGCTGTCTGGTAGAGATTGTATGTAGGGTGAGAAGTGCTTGTAAGTGTAAGTGTAGTGTTGCAGTGGCTTTGGATGTGTGTGTAGTTTGTGAACCAAGTGTAATCGGCCCGCGCAGGCCTACTGGGTGCAAGCATACTTCACAGTATGCGACACTGGTTCAACCACAGCACCCCTGATGTCCGCCAATGCAGTACGTGGCCTGAAGAACGCTCCCAAAGTTTATTACCCTGGCGGGGCGCGAACCCTGGTTCATCAGTGCATGAAAATGCACACTTTACCACTGTACCACGGAGGCTCCTTGTGAACATAGGGTTGAGAATATTGGCCAAGCGATGTTTTTTCTTGGGTCCGGTTTGTTTGGTAAAGAAAAAAGATATCAAATGTTCAGTCAGTGTGTGTGTGTGTGTGTGTGTGAGAGAGAGAGAGAGAGAGAGAGAGAGAGTTAATTACCTTAGAAAAAATTAATTGGATTTACTGGAATAAAAACTCTCTCCATTAGGCCTCTCCCTACAAGGTCTTCCCATTTCGTTTCGTTTCGTTTCGTTTCATATAAATTCGATCGAGGTGGCCAGGTGAGCCGTGACGTCATCGTGGTGAGAGAGAGAGTAAGGTGTAGTATGCAAAATAAATCGCTAAGGAACAGGTGTTAGGTAACCGCGTAAACTCATAACTCTAAGAGTGTGGGGTAAGATAGGGTTGGAGGTGATGGAAGGTGTATCTCTCTCTCTCTCTCTCTCTCTCACACACACACACACACACACACACACACTTCCAAGGCAATATGTACTGTGTGTGTGTGTGTGTGTGTGTGTGTGTGTGTGTGTGTGTGTATGTGTGTGTGTGTGTGTGTGTGTGTGTGTGTGTGTGTGTGTGTGTACCCACCTTCACCCCACATTACCATACAGCACCCAGAGTCAAAAGGCCGCCGCTCATCACCTGTTAGAGAGAGAGAGAGAGAGAAACTGGTGATCTCACACACACACACACACACACACACACACACACACACACACACACACACACACACACACACACACACACACACACACATTGAGAGAATACGTTCCTAGATCTTAACCCACATCATCTTTTGGCTGAAAATTGAGGTTGGAATGATGAAGATGATGATGATGATGATGGTGATGATGATGATGATGATGATGATGATAATGATGATGATGATGATGATGGTGATGATGATGATGATGATGATAATGATGATGATGACTGATGATGGTGAGGGTGGTACTGATGATGATGATGATGATGGTAATGATGATGATGATGATGATGTTGGTGGTAATGATGGTAATGATGGTGATGATGATAGTAATGATTGTAATGATGATGATGAAGATGGAAATGATAATAATAATGTTAATGGTGGTAATGATCATAATAACTGTAATGATTATGATGACGTCGATGATGATGATAATGACGATGGTAGGAGTTTTGATTACCTTTTTCATTTTTGCTAATAATGACAGATTTTGTTCAGCGTATGAAAGAGGTTAGAAACTGTCCATCTGTCTATCTGTCTATCTATCTATCTCTAGCCAGACCCCATAATCCTGTAATGGGTGGCCGTTTGTCTTTGAGTTAGTTGGTTTACGGGGAGGGGCACTAACCCTCCGCCAACCCACTTGTTGACACGTAGGGAACACGTATGGGTTGGTTTTATGGTTACCACCCAGCGTTGTAGTTAGTTTCCTGGCCTACAGGTAACCATTAGGCTTGTCACTCAATGTAAAGCCACCTGAAAAGGAAAGAAGAGTAATAAAAAGTGACAGGAAAGATGAGAGATATAGGAGGAAAGGAGGACAGACGCAAAAAGAATGATAAAGGTGAAGGAAGAAGTAGGCATCACTACATCAAGTGAGTGGATGATGGTGAGAAATGGGAAGAGAGGAGGACAGACACAGAAAAAGAATGATAAAGGTGAAGGAAGAAGTAGGCAGCACTACATCAAGTGAGTGGGTGATTGTCGCCGCCACCTACCACCATGATCCCCACTAAATACAAATATCGCGGTGACGTGTGTGTGTTGGTGAGGGAGGGGGGGGGGCATAGGCGAGGGAGGTATGCCTTATCTGAAACTAACTTAACATATCTAGGACTCGCAATAACACACATTCTTATCTATATAATTCTTCTCTATCTTTGCCCCGCCTTAGTGTAGTCACAGACGTCGAAAACGGCTTTGTTTTACTGAGGGAGGCCAAGGATGAGATGGAGGGACGGAGTGGAGAGGTATATGAGAGAGGGGGATGTGAGCTGGGAGCAAGGCAGTGAAATGTCGGGGGACAGGGCGACATGGAGGCGATTCGTTTGTGGTCACCCCTTACGGGATTAAGGCGTCTGGCAAGAGATAGATAGACAGACCTTTCCTTTTAACTGAAAAAAAATATATATATATATATTGTAGTAGGAATATGTTAAAATACCTTGTAAGGAATGAATGACTTAGGCGATATGAATGAAGACTAAAACTTCATGTGTAAATGGATAAATATACATACATATATTTATACATACATACAGAATATACACAAATAGATCTAGATAATTATAGATATACATGCATATATACATACTTATAGGTGTAAATAGATATAGATAGATATATGCATGCGTAAATAGATATAATTATGGTCTGATCACTCTGTCTGTGTCTAGATATCACTTTGTCTATCCATCCTTCCATCCACCCATCATTATATCTATCTATATCTACCTATCCATCCATCCATCCACATATCTCTTTCTACCTGTCCATCCATCCATCCATCTATCTATCTATCTATCTATCAGTCTATCTGTCTTTCTATCTATCTGTATCAGTCAATCAATCTATCTATCTATCTATCTGTCTCTCCCTGACACATGCCTCCAGGATATTTCACTTCCAAGAAATACTTAACAACAATAATTCTCAGTGGTGTTAGGCCTGGGTTAGTGAAGGATGTTGGAGGCGATGGGTACATATCTTAACGTCAGTCATGTAGGGTGTGGAGTGGGGAGAGAGAGAGAGAGAGAGAGAGAGAGAGAGAGAGAGAGAGAGAGAGAGAGAGAGAGAGAGAGAGACGCACACACACACACACACACACACACACACACACACACACAGAAACACAAGTACAGACACAGAAAGAGGCACAAAGACAGAGAGAGAGAGAGAGAGAGACGCACACACACACACACACACACACACACACACACACACACACACACACACACACACACACACACACACACACACACACACACACACACACACACACACACACACACACACACAAGTACAGACACAGAAAGAGGCACAAAGACAGAGAGAGAGAGAGAGAGAGAGAGACGCACACACACACACACACACACACACACACACACACACACACACACACACACACACACACACACACACACACACACACACACACACACAGAAACACAAGTACAGACAGAAAGAGGCACAAAGACAGAGAGAGAGAGAGAGAGAGACGAGACACACACACACACACACACACACACACACACACACACACACACACACACACACACACACACACACACACACACACACACACACACACACACACACACACACACACACACACACACACACACACACACAAAGAGAGAGAGAGAGAGAGAGAGAGAGAGAGAGAGAGAGAGAGAGAGAGAGAGAGAGAGTGAGAGTAGGTGCTGGCTAATTCCCTTCTACTCAGAGAAATAAAATCTTCTGATAATAAATAAATACTAATACTAATACTAATAATGATAATAATAATAATAGTAGTAGTACTAGTAGTAGTAGTAGTAGTAATAATAATAATCTATCTATCTATCTATCTATCTATCTATAGCCCGACGCCCTAATCCCGCAAAGGGTGGCCGCAGACAAAACGCCTCCAAGTCGCTCTGTCACCCACCATTTGACTACCCTCCCCCCAACTCACCCCCCCTCCCTCATATACCTCTCAACTCCATCCCTCCACCTCATCCTCGGTAGTAGTAGTAGTAGTAGTAGTAGTAGTAGTAGTAATAATGATAATAATAATAATAATAATAGTAGTAGTTGTAGTAGTTGTAGTAGTAGTAATAGTAGTAGTAGTAGTAGTAGTAGTAATAATAATAATAATAATAGTAATAATAATGTCGACCATGTACCTGCGTCGTGCCAACCTAACCTTCAATTGGCAATAAAAAAAAAAAAAAATTCTTTCCTATACTCCTCTTCCTCTAACTTGGCCTAAAATTGCCATCTCTCCATCTTGAATGTTGAGTTGTATTACCAGATTAGTACTAGAATAGGAGGCTAGTCACGAAGAAGTGCTGTGGGAAGGATGTAGAGCCGTAACAAAGTCTTTTTCTGCCAATGAGCTACGTGAAATAAGCTGCAAAAGGACGAAAATCTGGGCCAAGTTAAGGTGAAAGAAGTGTAGTTTCCTACCTACCTTTTTGGCCACGTGGAGAGGATGGAGAGCGAGAGACTAACGAGGAGAGTGTATGTGAGTGAGGTGGAGGGTGGGAGGGGGAGACCAAGGATGAGATGAAGGGATGGAGTGGAGAGGTATATGAGAAAGGGGGTTGTGAGCTGGGGAGGGAGGGGGCACCGAAATGGCGGGGGACAGGGTGACATGGAGGCGATTTGTTTGTGGCCACCCCTTAGGGGATGAAGACGTCTGGCTATAGATAGATAGATAAATAGATCATTTTGGGTTTGATATTGCTCCTTCATATCTATTCCTCCCCAGTCAGATTTATTCCGGTCTTAATTATTGAATTATTTATTTTTTATTGATTGATTGATTTATTCCGATAATCTATGTTCGGTTAAATCGCTGGTGTACCGGTGTTGCGATGTGTGTCCAAATCAAGGGCTCGAATCCGGAACGTGGCGTTCATTTAAACTGAGTGCTGGTAGTATGGCCTATCATATCTATCTATCTATCTATTGCCAGACACCTTAATCCCGTAAAGGGTGGCCACAGACAAATCGCCTCCATGCCGCCCTGTCCCCTGCCATTTCATTGCCCTGCTCCCCAACTCACTCCCCTCTCCCTCATATGCTTGTAAATATTCACTGCCTGTTGGGTCTACTGATGGTTTATGCAGAATGAACCACACACAGACATACATTAAGACACGGTCCGTATTCTCGTCGGTTAAGGAAGCTCCCTGACACCTTTTCCTGGGTGGTTTACTTTGCTTACTACACCTAACACCTTTTCCTGAGTGATTTATTTTACTTATTACACCTTACACTTTTTCCTGAGCGATTTATTTTGCTTTTTACACCTAACTGTCCTTATGTGTTATATGAATCTTTGAGCATTGCCCTGCTCTGAGTAAATAACCTACAAAAGGAGATTAACCAGCCATACTCAAAAATAAATCGCCAAGGAAGATGTGTCTGGGAGACTCCTTACCCGGCGGTAAGTAAACAGCCTCCAAGGGACCAACAAGTCTTTTGTTGCGTGCTTTCCTTTGTGCCCCATCCTCCTACCCCATCTCCCGGCTGGCTCTCTCTCTCTGACGATGTTATGCAGAATTAACAGTTCAGTCCTTCCCCCTTGCGTCTTTTTCTTGGGTTATTTTCTGCATGAGACTTCTTAAATCCTGTTCCTTAGCGATTTATTTCCCATATAGAGGATGGAGAGTGAGAGACTGACGAGGAGAGTGTATGTGAGTGAGGTGGAGGGGGGGAGGCCAAGGATGAGATGGAGGGATGGAGTGGAGAGGTATACGTGAGGGGAGGGTGTGAGCTGGGAGCAGGACAATGAAATGGCGGGGGACAAGGCGACATGGAGGCGATTTGTCTGCGGCCACCCTTAGGAGGGGATTAAGGCGTCTGACAATAGACAGATAGACAGACACATCAACATTTTCCTATTCGGCATTTATTTCGTTTCATCATCGACTTACTTTGCATCGGTAACATACAGAACTATATTATGGTGTGATTTGCAGACTAACTCGCTAAGGAAGAGGTGTTAGGAAGCTCCAGTGACATCTAGGAGGCGTGGCCTTGTGTCTGGTTGTGTGTTATACCTTACCTAATAATCCACTGCCTCCGATGCCCTGGGACTTATTGATTCTGTTGGCTTTTATTAGATCAAAATACCATCGGGATTTATTCAGAGGACCCTCCCCCCAGTCACCCAAGGGATTAGGGTTTAAGGGGATTATTCTGTGGTAGTGAGAGAAGTTTGGTAGTAAGCTGACGAATGAAGAAGTGAAGGAACGTTGTGGGGTGGATGTGGATGTGACTGAGAAAATTAGAAATACACTGAGATGGTTTGGACATGTGAAGAGAATGGAGAATGAAAGACTGACTAAAGCCCCAGTCACACTGCAGGTACGACTTGTCGCAAACCTGAAAATAGCGAAACCAGTCCCCGACCACGGAGGTCTCCGAGCAGTCGTGCCACCGATCGTCTACCGGTGGTCATCCTGTGTCCGACCAGCGTCCGCGTCCAGTGGGTGGCCGAACGGCGATCATGGGCAGGTACACACAGGTCAAGACACCGACGGGTGGCCGGCCGGTCATCGGCAGGCCACTGACAAACGGCGGCCGGTCCGTGTCCTGTGGCAGTTTAGACTGCGACCACTAGATCGACACCAGCTGCGGATTGGCCGGCGGCTGGTCTCGGTCCAGCCTGCCACCTGTCACTCGACCAATCGCCCGGCTGGACGGCAGCCGGACTTCAACCACCACCCCAGACAGGAGGCTTGTGGACGGCGGCCGCCGCAGTCCAGTCGTCGCCTTGAAGGAATGCAGACGGCCACTGCACAGAGCAGGCGGCGACCGGCCTCTGTCCGGATGGCAACCACCGCTTAAAGATCAGGTGTCACTGACCAGTCGCAGTCTGTAAGCCGGCCAGACGCAGTCCAGCCGCCCACCGGGCGGCTTCCATGCCACGACATCGGTGGTCGCGGGGAGGTTTTTCGTGAAGCACGAAAAACCTCGCGACGATTTTTTGGTCGCCATGGTGGCCTGCGGCTAGACCGAGACATATGAAGACCGGTCGTGAACCTCACCAAAACCACACACGACTTGCAGGTCGCGGGTGGTTTGCGATAAGTCATATCTGCAGTGCAACTGGGGCCTAAGAGGGTGTGTGTAGGTAAAGTGGAGGGAGGGAGAGGGAGGAGAAGACCGAGGATGAGGTGGAGGGATGGAGTTAAGAGGTATATGAGGCAGGGGGGAATGAGTTGGGGGAGGGCAGTCAAATGGTGGGTGACAGAGCGACATGGAGGCGTTTTGTCTGCGGCCACCCTTTTGCGGAATTAGGGCGTCGAGCTATAGATAGATAGTAAGAGAAGAAGGATACAGGAGGGGGGAGGAGGGATTGGGAGCAAAAGAGAGGGAGGGAGGTTAGTGGGGGTGATTGATACAAGAGGAGAAGGAGGGATTGGGAGCAGCGAAGGGAGGGAGGGAGGTTAGAGAAGGTGAATGATAAGGGAGGAGGAGGAGGAGGAGGAAGGACTGAGAGCAGAGAGGGAGGGAGGAAAAAAGAAAATTTGCTTAAGATAAAGGAGGGGGAGGAAGAGGGATTGGGAACAGAGAAGGAGGGAGGGAGAGAGAGAAGATAAATGTCAGTACCTATTCGTATTATAACAGCATTGCGAAGTGAGTTATTTCCTATGTCCACAGCCCTCTCCAAGGACGCAAGTAGGCTATATGGTGCTAGAGAGAGAGAGAGAGAGAGAGTATCTGAATTACATGCGTTTTCCACTAATTTTATAGCAGTGACCTCTAGTAAAAAGCGATTGGTCTGTTGTGAGAAAAATGGAGACGCTAGAGAGAGAGAGAGAGAGAATAGGATGGATGAGTATGGAAGAGGTAGGGATGGGTTGGGTTGGACAGAGACAAACAGACAGATAGACAAAGAAGAAAAGGAAAAATGGGTATAACAAAAAGAATAGGGATGGATGGGTTTGGGCAGAGAGAGAGAGAGAGAGAGAGAGAGAGGCATCACTCTGTCCCATCACTCACTGGCCACTCGCTTGTCAGTTAAGACCAATAAATGAAGCTACGCCGTGTTCCCTCAATGATAAGACTCTCTCTCTCTCTCTCTCTCTCTCTCTCTCTCTCTCTCGTGGTAAGAGAAGGGGAGAGGTCTCTTGTCATGTTTTTCTGGCCTGTGACTGTCGTGAGTCCCTTATCTCTGTGTGTTTTACATCCTCTGCACACACACACACACACACACACACACACACTCACTCATACATACACACACACACACACACACACACACACACACACACACACACACACACACACACACACACACACACACACACACACACACACACACACACACACAAGAGCCTCGAGTTAGCACAAAGATCTAAGACAGTGCTATGACTCTGCATCCTTTACGTCGCACTTCTTCGTGACTAGCATCATATTCTAGTGTTAATCTTTTGTTGGATCTGAGCATTCAAGATGGAAGGATGTCAGTGGTACACAAAGTTAGAATGAAAAGGATACATGAGGAGGCATAGAATGAGCTTTGACTAGAATGAGGTGTGGGCTAGAATGAGGTACTGACTAGAATGCGGTTTGGGGTAGAATGAGGTCTGACCAGATGAGGTTTGGGCTAGAATGAGGTCTGCTAGAATGAAGTTTGAGGTAGAATGAGGTCTGGCTAGAATGAGGTCTGCTAGAATGAAGTTTGAGGTAGAATGAGGTCTGGCTAGAATGAGGTTTGAGTTAGAATGAAGTTTGAGTTAGAATGAGGTTTGAGCTAGAATGAGGTCTGATAAGAATGAGGTTTGGGCTAGATTAAGGTCTAACTAGATGAGGTTTAGCCTAGAATGAGGTCTGACTAGAATGAGATTTGAGTAGTAGTGAGGTCTGAAAAAAGGCGGTTTGAGTCAGAGTGAGGTTTGAACTAGAATGAGGTCTGACTATGTGAGGTTTGGGCTAGAATGAGGCCTGACTAGGTGAGGTTTGGTCTAGAACGAGGACTGACTAGAATGAGGTTTGACCTAGAATGAGGTCCGATTAGAATGAGGTGTGAAGAGAATGAGGCTTGGGCTAGAATGAGGTCTGATAAAAGTGGTTTGAGTCAGTGAGGTGTGAGAGAGAATGAGGTCTGACTAGAATGAGGTGGGAGACAGAATGAGCTTTGGGTAAGAATGAGGTCTGACTAGAATGAGGTTTGATCTAGAATGAAGTTTGACTAGAAAAAAGAACTGTAATTTTGAGCAAGGGCGAGGTAGAAGCGAAATAAATTATGGACTATGTTGGAAGCAGATTAGGATAATATAAATTTGCCATACCAAGAAAACGAGCAAAATAGAAGAGTTTATCCTTGAAGGCAAATTTGGATGGGATGTTGGATGAAAGATTACACAAGCCAAGCCTCAGTATAGGATTAACACAGCAGAGAAGCTTTTTTTTTTTTTTTATGAAAGAAAGAAGGCACCAAAAGCCAGGAGCCCGCAAATCGTTCCTTCCAAGAAAAAAAAAAAAAGAGAGCCAAATTCAAGATCCGTTCATATCGAGATGCCTGGACACACTGCGTTTGAAAGACTGGAGATCATAGGAAGTAGGAAATACAGACAGAGGGAGACAGTTCCAGAGTTGACCTGTTGCATACATGAAGGACTGGGAGTAACGGTTAACTCTTGCGTTAGAGAGTTGAACAGAAAAGGGATGAGAGGTAGTTTGGAAAGGAAGAAACAGCTTTTTTGTATATTAGAAGAGAGAAAGGAACATGGAATAATCTCCAGAGTAAGATGTAAAGTAATGTAGAAGAGTGGCTTTAGATTGAGTCAGAGGTGGTTTGGAGAGGAAGGAAGAAAGACATATCCTGGTTGTGTATCAGAAGAGAAGGAACCTCAAGTGATCCCCAATAAAGATGGGAACTAAGACAACGACGAGAGAGAGAGAGAGAGAGAGAGAGAGAGAGAGAGAGAATGCTACTGCTACTGCCACTACTGTTGACATAATTTACATCAGGAACATAAAAGAGGATATTTAGATGAAAAAAGCAGGATAATTCGCTTGTGAAAAAGTGTTGCGAAATATGTAACACACTCACTCGTTGTTGGTTGTAAGTAAATGGTTGGAATAGGAGCAGACAAGACTATAAGCAAACACACACACACACACACACACACACACACACACACACACACACACACACAATCTTATAAACAGACAATCGTATACACAAACAGCATTACACACACACACACACACACACACACACACACACACACACACACACACACACACACACACACACACAATCTTATAAACAAAGTGGTATACACACACACACACACACACACACACACACACACACAATCTTATAACAAAATCGTATACACAAACAACATTACACACACACTCACACACACACACACACACACACACACACACACACACACACACACACACACAATCTTATAAACAAAGTGGTATACACAAACAGCATTACACACACACACACACACACACACACACACACACACACACACACACACATAAACAAAAATATTTACGAACAGAATTACCCACAGACTTATAAACCAACGAATATTCACAGACAGTCTTTTGCACAATGTTATAAGTCAATCGTATACACAAACAGTCTTAAACAGGGTCTTATATACAAACAATATCTCACACAATCTTATAAACAGTCAGACTTATGCACAAACAATCTTATAAACTATCTAAGCAAACAGTATTATCCACGTTCGTTTCGTTTTTAAAGACTCCAACCTGTTTCCATGCGTCGGCCTTGGTCACTTAATGGCAGCTGTCCATGCTGCTCGATCTCTGACTGCCTCCTTATTCAGTCCCCTATCCCTGAGGCCACACTCTATGACCTCGTCCCAGGTCTTTTTCTGTCTGCTTCTCGTAACCCTACCCAACGTTCACACTTCTCTGCACCCAGCTGTCATCCCCCATCCTCTCCACATGCCCAGACCATCTCAGTCTACCTCTCTCCATCACAACATCAAAACACTCCAGTCCCATCCTACCTCTCAACACTTCCATCGTGTACCTAGCCCCCCCCCCCAGGCCTCAGTACTCTTTATGCACAAACGTCAAGTCTTCTCCACAATCTTATAAATAGACAGTCTTTATAATTATAATTTTATTGCCCAAAATCCTATACGCTATTTTATTCACATCTTAATTGCAAGAAACCGTAAGTATGGAACTTGGTGAATCACCCACTCCAAGTACATTACAAAGAATAAGTACTTTGGCACAATCGTAGTGGTGGTAGTGGTGATGGTGGTAGTGGTAGTAGTCTTTTCATTTCATTTCATTTCGTAATATAATTACATAGTTTGATAACATCATTCTGTATTATATACAATACGTGTTATAGATATGGTTCTAAATACATCAGCAGCAGTGCTCAGTCATAACAGTGCCGCTGATATAACCTGTATGTAACAAAGTACATCCCTCACAGCATCCCTCTACACTGTCACCGTTGTTGCAGTCTACTCTTATTACTCATTTCCTTGTCCACAAAGACATGTAGCCCATGTACGCATAAGCGGAAGTTGACGGACAATCGTTAAAATATTCAGTAAAAAATAATATTAAAGGAACAAAAACAAAAATAAGAATATAAATGCCCAGTAAAAGGACAATTATTTTCTAAATCACTCCAACAATAAAAATATTACAAATAATGTTTGTTTATAAAAATAACCCCTCAAACCAGTATTTTGAAAATATATATATATGCCTGAAAAATATTCGACCCAATTCACTGAAATTTTGCTTAAAAAATTAAGAAGAACGATTTAAAAATAAGTCATGTATTAGTAGTAGTAGTAGTAGTAGTAATAGTAGTAGTAGAAATAGTAGTAGTAGTAGTAATAGTAGTAGTAGAAATAGTAGTAGTAGAAATAGTAGTAGTAGTA
This sequence comes from Coenobita brevimanus, assembly GCF_032717465.1. Lineage (NCBI taxonomy): Eukaryota > Metazoa > Arthropoda > Malacostraca > Decapoda > Coenobitidae > Coenobita > Coenobita brevimanus. The sequence continues at coordinate 57,634 of NW_027642976.1, forward strand.
GTAATAGTAGTAGTAGTAGTAATACTAGTAGTAGTAGTTGTAGTAGTAGTAGTAGCAGTAGTAGTAGTAGTAGTAGTAGTAGTAATAGTAGTAGTAATAGTACTAATAATAGTAGCAGTAGCAGTAGTAGTAGTAGTAGTAGTAGCAGCAGCAGTAGTAGTAGCAGCTGCAGCAGAAACAGCAACAGCAGGAGAAACAGCAGCAGTAATAGTAATAGTAGTAGAAGTAAATAGCAGTAGTAGCAGTAGTAGCAGCAGCAGCAGCAGCAGCAGAAGTAGAAGTAGTAGTAGCATTAGTTGTAGTAGTAGTAGTAGTAGTAGTCGTTGTTGTTGTTGTTGTTGTTGTTGCAGCAATAGTAGTAGAAGCGTGTATGTGTATGTAATCATGATGTGTGTGATGGAATGTTTGACTGTGTGTTCTTAAACTTTACCGAGTGTGTGTGTGTGTGTGTGTGTGTGTGTGTGTGTGTGTGTGTGTGTGTGTGTGTGTGTGTGTGTGTGTTGTCAGGTGCACACGCGTCCTTGATAGCTATGCCAACCAAGCCAGGTGTGTGTAGCGATCTCTCTCTCTCTCTCTCTCTCTGCCTACACCACACAGTCCTTACACCCCAAACACACACACACACACACACACACACACACACACACACACACACACACACACACACACACACACACACATACACACTCTCTCTCTCTCTCTCTCTCTCTCTGAAAAAACACAAAATATTTCTTTAACCTTGTCGTAGCAATTTCTTAAAACCTACTCATTCCTAAGGTCCTCCAGGGGTGCTATTAAGGGTGATAGTCCCGTGGTTTAGAAGGGAGATTAGGCCTTAAGGGGTTTGAGGGAGGATAGCGGTGTCTTCCCCTCCACAGGCCAGGTGTATGAGGGAGATTAAATGCAGGTGAGGGGGGTTTATTTTCTTACCTTGCTGTCACACACACACACACACACACACACACACACACACACACACACACACACACACACACACACACACACACACAGATGGGGGGAGGGTAAACAGATGCATAGTGATAAACAGATAGATAGATAATATACTGATCAGTACAGGTTAAGCTTCACAATAATAATAATAATAATAATAATAATAATAGCAGTAGTAGTAGTACAGTAGTAGTAGTAGTAGTAGTAGTTGTTGTTGTTGTTGTTGTTGTTGTATCAGTAGTAGTAGTAGTAGTAGCTGTAGAAGTAGTAGTAGGAGCAATAGTAGCTGTAGCTGTAGAAGTAGTAGTAGTAGTAGCAGTGTAGTCTGAGAAATGAGTACATAAGATTAGCTAAGTCAGGTTTGAAACAAATCTTCCTAAAGTTTTTCTACTTAACAATTTTTAAGTATGCATAAAGTATCGACTGTAAATTATAAATAAATAGTTGTTACGTCCGACCACGATGCTGGAGGTTATATATTCACCAGTGTCTGTGTGTGTGTGTGTCTGTGTGTCTGTGTCCAAGATAGCTCAAAAGTTTGTTATCAGATTTCAATGTAACCTGGTGGATAGGTGGGCAGTGGGTCAGGAAAGAGGTGATCTGATTTTGAGGTGGATGTGGATTAGGATGAAGGAATATATAATTAATTTCACTGGCTTCGGCGGAGGTATACGTCCTCTGAGATTGGGTAACAGGGCAGACTAAGACCGTAGGGTTAACTGACTATGTGAAACCGTAAAAGTATTAGTCTGGTAGGAACGAGGGATTTCTGAAGTTAATCTTAAATCTTATTGGCTTTGAGGGAGGTATACGCTCTCTGAACACTTTCTAGTTGTAAATCAAATATTGCCAAAGAACCTGTTAAAAAGCATCATACATCATCATCATCAGCCATTGCCGGCATCATCATCAAATATCATCATCAGTCATTGCCGGCATCATCATCATCATCATCGTCATCATCATCAGTCATCGCCATCATCATCATCGCCATCATCATCATCATCATCATCATCATCATCATCATCATCATCATCATCATCATCAGCCATTGCCGTCATCATCATCATCATCATCATCATCATCATCATCATCATCATCATCATCATCATCACGTTTGCCTTTATTATTAACTTTACCCACAGTGTCAAAAATATTATACGTGAGGTAAAAAATATGTTTAGTTTTATACGTATAAGTTTGGATAAAACGAAATATTGTAAAAAATAAAAACATAATAATGAAATCACACACACACACACACACACACACACACACACACACACACACACACACACACACACACACACACACACACACACACACACACACACACTATCAGTTACCTTTGTCAGTGCAGTCTCTCTCTCTCTCTCTCTCTCTCTCTCTCTCTCTCTGTGCGCGCGTGTATATATACTTGGCCGTAAAATCTCTCAAAGAGCAAGATTGCCAAATAACCACACCTAAACAATTACCTTGGAGAGAGAGAGAGAGAGAGAGAGAGAGAGAGAGAGAGAGAGAGAGAGAGAGAGAGAGGTATTAATGTTTTCATCTCTGTCTAAATTGTACATGATACTTAATCCGGTCACAACCGAAATAATATATCTAGCTAGCTATCTGTATGTATCAATATATACATACATATAAATTATCTATATATATTATCTATCTATCTGAACGTGCATTATATATATATATATATATATATATATATATATATATATATATATATATATATATATTATAATCTCATCAGCTCTTTCTTTGCCCCTACACAATTGTTGACTCCACTGTACAGGGGTTTTATCCGCAACCGAAGTGGGGATACTCTCAATGTGTGGGGGCTCCCCACATACAGCTCTTCTCAATAGGGTGGAGTCAAAGGCTTGTTCGTCTCATTAACTCTCCTCCTCTTGTGTAATTGTAGTGTTGCCGCACTGTTGCATCTTTGTCTCTTTCTGTCGCTGTGTGTGTAGTCTGTGAACCAAGTGTAATCGGCCGCGTGGCGCAAGCTGGCGGCACTCTCGTTGTCCAAGCATACTTTATAGTATGCGACAGTCTTTCATTTGTGCAACAGGTCAGCTCTGGAACTGTCTCCTCTATCTGTATTTCCGCTGCCTATGATCTCCAGTCTTTCACGCAGTGTGTCCAGGCATCTCAAAATGATCGGATCTTGAATTTGGCTCCTAAAGTTTTTCTCTTGGAGGGAACGACTGCGGGCTCATGGCCTTTGGTTCCTTCTTCCTCGCATAAAATATATATATATATATATATATATATATATATATATATATATATATATATATATATATATATATAATTTATACGGTATGTAAATCCCAGTATATATAATTTCTTTCACCTAAGTATCTAGATTTTTCTCCCATTATGTTTTCAGGTAACCCAGTGGCGAAATAACAGTATTTTTGGCGTGTCATGCTTTCCATTGTCATCCTCGTGACCAACACAACATTTTGGTGCTGATCTGTTGATACAGCAAAATATCCAAGATACAAAAATTGCAGCTTTAGGCCAGCATAAACTAAAAAGAGTATAGCTAATACACGGAAGGTGTGGCCAGGCAAAGATCATCACTTAATGTGTTTTTGTATAATATTTTGACCTTTGACCTCGGGGCGAAGGGCGATGCGGTCCGTACTTGGCACTTACCGGGCCGCCTTGACGGTGAAATTGCCGTGAGTGTGATGTGTGTGACCGGTTTGAGAGGAGGCTGGGATGGGTGGGGCTGGTTGTGATGCCGGTATTATAATAATAACAATAATAATAATAATAATAATAATAATAATAATAATTAATAATAATAATAATAATAATAATACTAATAATAATAATGTCACGTACTAATAGTAGTAGTACAGTAGAACTAGTAGTAATTGCATCAACAGCAGTAGTAATAGTGGTATTAGTAGTAGTAGTGGTGGTGGTAACAATAATAATACGGTAATAATAATAATAATAATAATATAATAATAATCATCATCACTTCATCATCATCATCATCATCATCACTTCATCATCATCATCATCATCACTTCATCATCATCATCATCATCACTTCATCATCTTCATCCGGACATCCTTTCCCACCCTAGGGCAGGGTGAGGAGTAGCAATGTCTAGACAGCCCAAACTTGCCCAATCCAGTGGGCCACACTTACATTCACTCATCATTCAAACCCCCAGAATCCTGGCTCTGTCGGATACGCCAAAAACATTCACCACATTCTGTAGCTTAACACAAACTTATCCGATTGACTCAGTCCGGACGCTGCCACGTTTAAAAGGGGTACCAAATCCCTGATCATGCACTTCTCCTCACAACATTCATCCAGCCAGCTCAATCTCTTGTCAGTCCCCTAGCCTCACCGAGCTCCAAACCTCTCTTCCTCACAGACTCATTCCCCATATCTCTTCACCTTCTCCTTGGCCTACCTCGCCTCCTCCCTCCTTCAAATTCGCCCAGATATACCTTTTTCACCACTCTATTGTTATCCATTCTCTCCACATGACCATACCATCTCAGTACACTCTCTTCGATTTCTGGTGTCCACAGACTTCCTCACTCCACATCTTTCACGAATCACATTATTTCGTACCCTATCCACCCTCTGCACTCCATATACATTCCTCAGCAGTCCCATCTCCACTGCTCTTACTCCTGACTTTTCATTTTCATGCCACACCATAGTCTCACATCCATATGTTAAATTTGTCACTAACACTCCCTCATGTAAGCCTCGTGCAGCTGCAACACTCAAGCCTCTGTTTCTTATCAAGGCCTTCTTTGCACCAGCTACTTCCTTCCTTATAATAATAATAATAGTCACTAATAGTAGTAGTAGAACTAGTAGTAACAGCAGCAGCAGCAGAAGTAGTAGGTAGTAGTAGTAGTAGTAGTAGATTTATTATTCCTATGCCATTTATATTCTTCGAGTATTAATATTTTTACTATGCTATTCTTACTTTAATTTAGCAGTGTATATGGAGAGCGAGAGACTGACGAGGAGAGTGTATGTGAGTGAGGTGGAGGGGGGAGAGGGATGGGGAGGCCAAGGATGAGATGGAGGGATGGAGTGGAGAGGTATATGAGGGAGGGGAGTGTGAGCTGGGGGCAGGACTGTGAAATGGTTGGGGACAGGGCGACATGGAGGCGATTTGTTTGTGGCCACCGCTTACGGGATTAAGGCGTCTGGCAATAGATAGATAGATAGATAGATAGATAGTATATGAGGAGCTAGGTTACGTAATCCACATCACTTTACCCGTAGGAGGCCAAGCTATGTCACTTTAGCTTTTCACGTGAGAGTATTTATCTGGTCAACTCTGGGATTGGAACCGTAGCGCGTCAGTACTCTGTCTGTCTGTCTGTCTGTCTGTCTCTCTCTCTCTCTCTCTCTCTCTCTCTCTCTCTCTCTCTCTCTCCACCCACTCTACCATCTCTCCCCTCCCCCTACACCCACTCTGTTAAGCCCAAGTCAGTCCTTCCACACCCATGTCTCTCCACCTCCCTCGCTCACTCCCTCCCTTACCACCACCACCACCACCATCACCACCACCACCACCACCTCCCTTACGCACCACCACCACCACTACCGTTCCTCACCACCACCACCACCACTATATCTTTTACCGATATTCTTGTCGGTTAAGGAAGCTCCCTAACACCTGTTCCTAAGCTATTTATTTTGTTTATGACACCTTACTGTCCTCCGCGGTGTTACAAAAAGGCTTCCAGTATCGCCATACTCTGCATAAATAACATACACAAGGATATTAACCAGCCATATCCTTAAATAAATCGCTAAGGAAATGGTGTTAGGGAGAGAACACCAGCACTGCTCCTTTCACTTTAACTTGGCCCAAATTTTCCTCCTCTTGCAGCTTATTTCACGTAGCTCTTCTTCGTGACTAGCATTACATTGTGGTATTAATATATTGTTATAGTTCAAATATCAAAATGGAGAGATGGCAATTTTGGGTCAAGGTAGAGGAAAAAGAATAGTGTAATTTACTTAGTGCTTGTGGAAGTGGATTGATTTCTTGAGAGAGAGAGAGAGAGAGAGAGAGAGAGAGAGAGAGAGAGAGAGAGAATAATGGCCTTTGGTGTGAGGAGAGGGTGGAGGGCGGGACGAAAAGGGCGGTAAACAAGGCGAGAGACGGCCAATGTAGCACGTTGAAAGGGAGAGAGAGAGAGAGAGAGAGAGAGAGAGAAGGGGAGACAGGCAGACAGACAGACGCTTAAGTAGTGTCTCCAGAGAGAGACAGACAGACAGACAGACAGACGGAGACAGGCAATGAGAGAGACAGACGCAGACAGACAGACAGACAGACAGACAGACAGACACACACACACACACACACACACACACACACACACACACACACACACACACACACACACACACACACACACACACACACACACACACACACGGGCGCGCGCGCTGAGAGAGAGAGAGAGAGAGAGAGAGAGAGAGAGAGAGAGAGCAGGATTGAGAAAGAATTGAGAACCTGAAAGATAATGCTAACGAGGTTGAGAGGCAGGAGAGAGAGAGAGAGAGAGAGAGAGAGAGAGAGAGGGCAAGCAACATGTGCCTATCTTGAGTGCTATACTGTATATCTATGTCCATTGCTCTGCTTTACTATCGTTCTGTGTCTGTGTATCTATCTACATGTCTTACTCTGTTTCTTATCAGTCAGTCTGTCTATCTATCTGCCTATCTATCCATCTATGTATCCGTCTATCTTCTTTCTCTCTGTCTGTCCATATCTGCCTGCCTGTTAGTCTATATGTGTACCTGTCTATCTATATACAGTATATTTATGTTCCTCTGGTACTGTATCCATCAACCCACCTACCTACCTACTCATCTTCTATCGATATCTATCTATCTATATTTATCTCTCTACTACTGTCTATCTGCCAATCTATCTATCTGTCTGTCTATATGTAATCGTCATCCTTCAGCATTCACAACCACTCAGTGTCAATCATCACAAATTTCAGACACACACACACACACACACACACACACACACACACACACACATTTTCCAGCATCCGATATTCTCTCTCTCTCTCTCTCTCTCTCTCTCTCTCTCTCTCTCTCTCTTCGAAATTTTATGCCCTCACAATCCCTCTCCCTCCTTTCCTTCTCCCCCTCTCCGTCCTCCTCTCTCTCCCTCCATCCCACATCCTTCCCCCTTTCCATCCACCTAAATCCCTCCAAGACAGTCCCTCTCCAACCCTCACAATTCTTCACAATCCCTTCATCCCTCCCTCTCCTCTCACAACCACTCCCTCATTCCTCATACCCATTTCCCTAGCACAAAGTCTGCTCCTTGACATTCCCCATCCTTCCTGCTCACAATGCTCATTCCCACTCACTCCCTCTCAGTCTCCATCCCTTTCCCACGCTCAGCTGTCTCATGCCTCCCTCTTACACGCTTCCTTCTCGCTCATAATCCCTCTCACCTCCACTCCCTTCCTTTCTCTCAGTCCCTCTCCCTCCCACTCCTGCAGTATCCCTCTACGTACAGTCTTCTACCACAAAGTTCCTCTCACTCCCACTCCCTTTCTTCGTCCCTCTTCACTCTCTTTCCTCTCCTTCTCAGTCTCTATTTTCCACATTCCCCCCCTCCCACAGCGCCCTAAGGATCCCTCATCAAAAGGAAAAAGAAAAAAATGGAATAAAGAAATAAATGGCCTCCGTCTCTCCACATGGCCCTCCAGTGTCACCTGAACCCACTCCACACACACCCCATACAAACTCCCTGCCATTCCTCGGCCTCCCCCTCCACCCCCAACACCCCTGCACCACCTCCCTTATTCCTCCCTTATTGCTCCCTTAATCCCCTTCTTTTACTTGCTTATTCCTCCCTTATTCCCTTTCTCTTACTTCCTTATTCCATCTTTATTCTTCATGTTTTATTCTGCACAGACATTAACCCTTCCACCTTCTCCTCGTCCACCTCGTCTTACTTCTGGACACCACACACACACACACACACACACACACACACACACACACACACACACACACACACACACACACACACACACACACACACACACACAAGCCCTTCCTACATCTCAAACATTCCTTTTTCCCTATCCACTTCTCACACACACACACACACACACACACACACACACACACACACACACACACACACACACACACACACACACACACACACACACACACACACACACACACACCAAGTAAAAAATCCCTGGACCATTCCTTACCCTCATCTTATACCGTCCTTCCCTTCACCCACACTCTTCCTCCTTCCGTACTCTTCCTTCACCCATTTCTTCCTTTCCTTCCTCTTCCCCAATTCTCTTCCTTTCTGTCTATTACCTCGCTTCATTCCACACCCAAACACCTTCCTGCTTCCCTTCACCATCCCTTAATTTCCTCCCTTCTCTCTCTCTCTCTCTCTCTCTCTCTCTCTCTCTCTCCTTCCTCGCTTCCTTCTCCCTTCCATCACATCATATACATAACATACAAACTCATGATCTTGCCTGCCTTCACCCTTCACCCACTCCTTCATCCTCTCCCTTTCCTGCTTTACCCTCCCTTCTTTTCCTCCTCCATCCCTTCCCTTTTTTTCGTGTCTTCACATTCTTCTTGCTTCCCTTCTCAGTCACACTCTCCTCCTTCCCTTCATCTCCGTTTCTCCTCCTACCTACTCATTCTTTTTCTTCATCACTCCTTCTCTCCCTCTTTCTTCCTTCCTCCTTCCCTTCTATCTTTCTCTTTCTCTTCCCTCCTCCTTTCCGCTTAATCCCTCCCTCTCTTCCCCTCCTCTTCTCACTTTTACCTCTCCTTCTCCCTCCCCTCCTTTCTTCTCTTCCCTTCACTCCCTCTTTTCCTCTCACTTCTCCTCTGCTTCTTCTTCCATTCACTTCTTTCCTCGCGTCCTTCTTTTTGCTCCTCCTCTTCTCACACCCACACAACATACAAACACAGTGGCTATTCTTTCACATCAAACATCCCTCGTACCCATCACCACCCTTACCGTCTATCTTGCCCTTTCTTTCTTTATAATGTAGATGTGATAGGAAGCGTTAGGAGAAACACAATGAGGTGGTTTGGCCATGTGGAGAGGATGGAGAGTGAGAGACTGACGAGGAGAGTGTACGTGAGTGAGGTGGAGGGCGGGAGAGGGAGTGGGAGGCCAAGGATGAGATGGAGGGATGGAGTGGAGAGGTATATGAGAGAGGGGGGTGTGAGCTGGGAGCAGGGCAGTGAAATGGCAGGGACAGGGCGACATGGAGGCGATTTATTTGTGGCCACCCCTTACGGGATTAAGTCGTCTGGCAATAAATAGATAGATAGATAGACCGTCCCTTCGCTTGCCATTAAATTCTGCTTAAAATGTTCTCCATATCTCGCATTTATTTTTCAGTAGGGGAGTATAAGGCATTTGCATAGTCTTGTTAAAACACACACACACACACACACACACACACACACACACACACACACACACACACACACACACACACACACACACACATTGTTGAACTTCCAGACACATTTTCCAGTTCCAGATCAAATTAATTTTACGAAAATTCAAGAAAATTTGCGTACGAGAAGTCAACTCGAGTTAATTTTCTGTATTGGTTGACCAGGTTTTTCGTAATGTTAATATACTCACCTGATTTCAAGCGGTAATTATAGGACTAATGAGCGAGAGACTAACGAGGAGAGTGTGTGTGAGTGAGGTGGAAGGGGGGAGAGGCAGGGGAAGGCCGAGGATGAGATGGAGGGATGGAGTGGAGAGGTATATTAGTGAGGGGGATGTGAGCTGGGGGCAGGACTGTGAAATGGTTGGGGACAGGGCGACATGGAGGCGATTTGTTCGTGGCCACCGCTTACGGGATTAAGGCGACTGGCAATAGATAAATAGATAGATAGAATTATAGGACATTAAGACAGAGGGAGGAAGCAGGGAGTGGCTGTAGGATGGAGCAAAGGATGGGATTGTGTGTGTGTGTGTGTGTGTGTGTGTGTGTGTGTGTGTGTGTGTGTGTGTGAGAGAGAGAGAGAGAGAGAGAGAATGTATCTTCGTGTTATGTAGACGAAGGATGTCTGTGTGTGTGTGTGTGTTTCTGTAGGTGCACACATATTCATCGACTTGCGTGTGTGTGTGTGTGTGTGTGTGTGTGTGTGTGTGTGTGTGTGTGTGAGAGAGAGAGAGAGAGAGAGAGAGAGAGAGATCTAACAACATTACACCCGGTATTTTTCAAGCCTCAGCACCAGGACTCTGTAAACACACACTCACACACTCTCTCTCTCTCTCTCTCTCTCTCTCCTGTGTGTGTGTGTGTGTGTGTGTGTGTGTGTGTGTGTGTGTGTGTGTGTGTGTCTCAATTAAACTCCTCTACTAATTCTTTCCCCAAATGGCAGATAAATTCCATAGGTGGAAGAGAGAATTAAAAAGAAAAAACTTCCTAGGACTGTAAGTGTAAAATATTTAGATTAACTACATTATCCCTTATCTGCCCTTCTGTTGGAGTGGCTCTGGCCGTCAGTCCCTCACTAGTGATTTCCGAAACGAGATGGTAGACTTTAGCGACTCCCCATATTACAATCCTGATGGTTCTGAATCTATATAGTACTTTTGTAATGTTCAGAGTACGGAATCTTGGTGCAAAAGTGAGAATGTATATCTGTGTCTATGTAATAAAACAGCATGAAAAGAATATTCGTTAATCTCAGAAGAAACGCTTTGCCAAGACATACTGTAGTCGTTCTATTTACTGAGTTAATTACAGGGGGGTGATTAGGCTGGACTTTACTGGACAAGTATTAGCTTTATTTTTGCACAGGTAACAAGGCCAGAACAGCACTACGTATTCTAAATGCAGTCTCTCTCTCTCTCTCTCTCTCTCTCTCTCTCTCTCTCTCAACACTAGAATCCCCACAGTCACGTAGTCCTGAATGCAATAAGCCCTAAGTTACCTTACCTTTCAAGGGAATTTCCACCCTAAGGAATCAACACAGGAGAGTGAGTGAGGTAGGGAGATTCTGTGATTCTCTCTCTCTCTCTCTCTCTCTCTCTCTCTCTCTCTCTCTCTCTCTCTCACACACACACACACACACACACACACACACACACACACACACACACACACACACACAGCTGTTTTCCTCGTATTGATCCACCAGTCGTCTGCGTTTGGCCATATTAAAACTGGATTTACAACACAGTACTAAAGGACTTGGGATAAACAGAGAGAGAGAGAGAGAGAGAGAGAGAGAGAGAGAGAGAGAGAGAGAGAGGCAGACAGACAGATAGACAGAGACAGACAGACAGACAGACATACAGACAGCAGGCAGAGGAGAGCGAGAGAGAGAGAGAGAGAGAGAGGCAGATATAAATATAATAAAAAAATAAATAAATCGCCTGCCAGAAGTAGTTAAGGAGACATATCTTTCCTTTAAGGGATTTTTCTTCAGTCTATCATCATTAAAAATTACTGAGACGATTTTATTCTGCTTAGGCTCAATTTTTCAATTTGCGTGGGTCAGTAACACCTCTCACTTAGCGATTTATTTTCTTTATTACACCTTGTCCTCTTCTGTGTTACTAATTCTAACATCACCATCTATCTGTCTATCTATCTATTGCCAGACGCCTTAATCCCGTAAGGGGTGGCCATAAACAAATCACCTCCATTTGCCCTGTCCCCCGCCATTACCATACTCTGCATAAATAATGTACAGAAGGATATTAACCAGGTATATGCCATAATAAATCGCTAAGGAAGAGGTGTTAGGGAGCTTCCTTACCTGACGAAAATACAATCCTTTAGCTCATAGACACGTATTCTCATTAGTTAAGGAAGCTCCCTAACACCTCTTCCTTAGCGATTTATCTTTGAATATGGGCGGTTAAGATCCTTTTATACTTTATTTATGCTGAGTATGGTGATATAGGAAGGACTTATGTAGCACAGAATAGAACAGTAAGGTGTAATAAACAATATAAATCGCTTAGGGCAAGGTGTTAAGGTGCTTCCTCAACCGACGTGAATACGGGTCATAGGCTACACTCTTTTCACTCTAACTTGGCCTAGACTTGCCATACCTCCATCATGTATGCTGAGCTGTGACAATAGATTGACATAACAGTAGAATATGATGGTAGTGACGACGAAATGCTATGTGAAGGATGTAGTGCCGTAGTATTGTCTTGTTCTGCCACGGAGCTATGTGAAATAAGCTGCAAAAGGACGAAAATCTGGGCCAAGTTAAGGTGAGAAGGGTATAGTTTTTCATTTATTCTGTGTCCTATCAAGAATTAACCGTTACTCCCAGTCCTTCATGTATGCAGCAGGTCAACTCTGGAACTGTCTCCCTCTGTCTGTAATTCCTACTGCCTATGACCTCCAGTCTTTCAAACGCAGTGTATCCAGGGATCTCGAAAGGAACGAATCTTGAATTTGGCTCTGTTATCTTGTTTTTGTTTTTTCTTGGAACAATTTGCAGGCCTTTGGTTCCTTCTTCCTTGCATAAAAAAAATACCAACATCGAGAGCCCACAGATGTGTTGCTTATTGCCTTCCCTTGTGCTGTTTATTCCACTTCAAGACTCTTTCACCAAGCTCTATAAAATAATAAAGTAAAAACAAGAATTTGCTGAGGAAATACGTGATTAAGATGGAGGTAAATACGTTACTCTGATGCCGTATTTTTTCATTATATTCTTGCTAGAGCGTGTGTGAGAGAGGGGTGTGTGAGTTGGGGGGAGGGCAGTGTAATGGCACGGGGACAGGGCGAATTGGAGGTGATTTGTTTGTGGCCACCCCTTCGCAGAGATGAAGGAAATAGGAGTAGACTGTAGCACCAGTCGAGCAGGGCAGTACTCCCGAGGTGGATGGAAAGCTGATGACAGGGAGTGCTGGAGCTTCCGTTTCATCAGCCCTCAGGACTAGTTCCTGACCATCCCCCTTTGCTGAACTTTTTCAGTGTCTCAGTAACACAGAGAGTAGGCCAGCATGCTCTCCAATACAAATTTCTCTAACTATCTACACCAAACTACATGCGCAGTACACACTACACTTCCATTTCCAAAATTCAAAAAAAAATCGTGGCTTCTCTTCACCCAGCCTCGGAGTCCCCCGGGGGGGGGGGACCATAACTGCCCCCACCTTCCGCCCCTCTCCCGGTGACGACTCGAGGTGCCTGGAACCACTGTCTGACTCTCTTCTTCTTCATTTCTGCAACATTCGCGGCCTTTCCTCTAACTTTCGCTCTGTTGAGCACCATCTCTCCTCTAAACCTCACTTTCTTTTTCTAACTGAGACTCAGCTGTCTGAGGCAGCTGACAGCAAACCCTTTTCTGTATCCTCCTACTTTCTCTATACTCATTTCAAAGCCAAAGGTGGCTGTTGTGTATATATACGCAACGACTTATCTTGCTCTCGTGTTCCTGAACTCGATTCTTCTGAATTCTCTACAGTACACTATGGCTTCGGCTTTCCTGTCATTCTCTGACTAAATATATCTGTGCTGTTTACTTATCCCCTAATTCTACTGACTATCAAAAATTCTTTGACTATCTTACTTCTACGATGGAACACATTCTATCCATTTCTCCTTTCTCTGAAATCTCCATTCTTGGAGATTTCAACGTTCACCACCACCTTTGGCTCTCCTCTCCTTTCACTGATCCACCTGGTGAACAAGACTACATATTTTCTATCCTTAATGACCTAGAGCAGCTTGTACAGCACCATACCCGTATCCCAGACCTCCTTGGAGAGAGCTCCAACATACTTGACCTCTTCCTTACAACTAATCCTTCTGCTTACACAGTTAATCTTTTCTCTCCGTTGGGCTCCTCCGATCACAAGCTTATCACCTTAACCTGTCCTATCACTCCGGTACAGCCTGTGGACCCTCCAGGGAAACGTCGTCTGTGGCATTTTGGAGCCGCGTATTGGGAGGCCCTCAGGCAGTACTTCTTTGATTTTCCCTGGAATGATTATTGCTTCCATGGCCGGGAGCCATCTGGGTGTGCCTTGCCATTACAGAGGTTATTCTCTTGGGCATGGAAAAATACATTCCTTTCTCATATCCTTTGACTAACGCAAGAAAGCCTCGGTTTAATCACGCTTGTTCTAATGCTGTCCGCAACAAGGAGAGGGCCTACAAAAGGTACCGGAGCCAACCCACCCTTGAATCACATCATCTTTACGTTTCTGCCTGGAATCATGCTAAGTCTGTTATTCGCTCTGCTAAAAATTATTTCATCCGTACTAATTGCTCTCAATTCTCCAACTCGAATTCTTCCCACTCCTTCTGGCACCTTGCCAAAAACCTTTCTAACAACTTTACCCTCATCATCCTTCTCTCCTCTTTTCTACTCTGATGGTTCTGTAGCTATTTCTTCTACTGGTAAAGCAGATCTCTTCACACAGACTTTCTCCTCCAATTCCACCTTAGATGAGTCCGGTGCTGTTCCTCCATCACTTCCCCCCTCTGACTTCCTCATGGCTGACATTAAAATTTCTTCAGCTGATGTATTTTCTGCCATCACTGGCCTCAATACTAACAAGGCATATGGGCCTGATGGGGTCCCTCCTGTTGTTCTCAAGAACTGTGCTTCTGTGCTTACACCCTGCCTAGGTAAACTCTTTCGCCTTTGTCTGTCAACTTGTACCTTTCCTTCTTGCTGGAAGTTTGCTCTCATTCAGCCAGTCCCAAAGAAGGGTGACCACTCCCAACCCTCCAACTATCGTCCAATTGCTTTAACGTCCTGTATTTCAAAAGTTTTCGAGTCAATTCTCAATAGAAAAATTTTAAGGCATCTTTCCTATCTGAACCTTCTTTCTGATCGTCAGTATGGGTTCCGTCAGGGACGCTCCACTGGCGATCTTCTCACCTACCTTTCAGACTCCTGGTCATCCTCCTTTCGGGACTTTGGTGAAAGCTTTGCCATTGCACTTGACATCTCAAAGGCTTTCGATCGAGTCTGGCATAAATCTTTAATTTCCAAACTGCCCTCTTACTGTTTCTATCCTTCTATCTGTGCCTTCATCGCTAGCATCCTTTCTGGTCGTTCTATAGCCGCTGTTGTAGACGGCCATCGTTCTTCTCCTAGATCTATCAACAGTGGTGTTCCTCAGGGCTCTGTCCTATTACCAACTCTCTTCCTTTTATTCATCAATGATCTTCTAAGCTGTACATCTAACCCTATCCACTCATAGGCTGATGACTCCAAGCCTTAACCCGTCACGTCCCGAGGTTTTCCGCACCTCCGACATCCCCCAGTCCCGAGGTATTTTCGATTTTTTTTTTTTTTTGGCTAAAACCTTCGCTTTTGGTGAGAAACATCAAAAATTCATAGAGAAATCGCTCACCTGAGGTTTAAAATGCCCAATCCAGGTAGGAGTTCCTCCTTACCTGAGTGGGTTTTCTAACATGCTGGCACCAAAGAAAACGAGTTCTATGGGAGGGTAACTATTTTATCCACTCATAAACGGTATTTATTTATTTACTTGGTACGAATGTATATGTAGTATGACAGTATATTGGTTTTCAAGCAGTAATAAAGGCATTATAAGCATTGTTTCACTCACTAACTAATCACCATACCTGACCTATTTTTGCCACACTACCTGATCATTATTTCTGGCTGTTTCTTCTTCTAATGCTATGTAAACATTGTCCTCCACATTGTCATCGATTGGGGAATCACTCTGGCCCTGAATAACTTTACTAGCCAGGTCACTGGTAACAGGTCCTTTGCCAAGACAATGTCGTGAGGGGGGGAGGGGGGAGGTTATGCAGTGTAAGGCATTGTCCCTGCTTGGTATCTTGTACAGGAATAGAGGAATGTGTCCCGTGTATACATACGAAAAATCATGTGCGAAAATTGAAAATTGTGCAAATTAGCGACCTTGCAATTGCACGACGTACTGGTACGTCGCCAGGACTGGCAAATGCAAATCGTTGCAACGTACCCATACGTCGTCGGGACGGGGCGGGTTAAGACCGGTGCAGCTAAGGGGAGCATAAGGTTAACTTTTATGCACCGAGTCATAGGATTTCGAACCTTAAGATGAAGTCGAAGATATTTGTACTGACTAGGGGTGGTATAACGTCGACTTTTATGTATTATTCATGGGGATTCAGACCTCTAAGACCCACAGTCGGGGCCGTGTTAGGCTAGGAGTATGATAAGGTCTATTTTCATTTAATGATTCATAGGACTTTGAACCTTCAGACCATCACCGAAGCAGACTTTTATAGCTACGAAACCCATAAGGTCGACTTTTACATGCAGTCATTAGGATTCAAGCCTTTTAGCTGCCTTGATTTGCTGGGATATTCATAAGATCTAATTTTACGTCCTGATGCATTGGATTTCGAAGCTTCAAGGCCAAAACCAGAGCAGTAAGGTAGAATTTACGTACTAACTAAGGAGGACTCGAAACAATGCTACGAAAAAAAGTCATTTATTTATTTATTCATTTAATTGGCCATGATTCCCATAAGGTCGAATATTACACCCTGATTCACTGGGATTCGAACCACGCAGTTTCTCTCTCTCTCTCTCTCTCTCTTAGTCCCATAAGGTCGATTTTATATACTCATTCAGTAGGATCCGAACCCTTAAAGCCAGAACGAAGCATTTTGGCATACCCTTTATTTGTTTACATATTTATTATTTGCTGCAGATCCTATAGGGTGGAATTAAATGCTGATTCATTAGGATTTGAACCCTTGGAGGCAGATGGTTTAGAGGGAATATAAGGCTTGCACACATGACGAGAATGAAACACTGTCCATTATCATTCTCCCGAGCTGTAATTTCTATCTATCTATCTATTGCCAGACGCCTTAACCCCGTAACGGGTGGCCACAAACAAATCTCCTCCATGTCGTCCTGTCTCCCACCATCTCACTGCCCTGCTCCCAGCTCACACACCCCTTTCTCATATATCTTTCCACTCCATCCTTTCATCACATCCTCGGCCTCCCCCTCCCTCTCCCACCCTCCACCTCACTCACATACACTTTCCTCGTCAGTCTCTCACTCTCCATCCTTTCCACATGGCCAAACCACCTCAATGTGTTCCTCCTAACGCTTCCTATCACGTCCACATCCACACCACAGCGCTCCTTCACTTCCTCATTTGTCAGTCTGTCTCTCCAAGTGACTCCACAGGCTTCTTTCAAATAACTCATTTCCAACCCCCATTTTTACCCCTTCTCTCATGTCCACCTTCCTTTTAATCTGATTTAGCACTGAAAAGCAATTATCTGAGCCAGGAGCCATTTGCCAAGGGGAAATGATTCGCTTGTTCGTTGTTGATAAGATAAATTGCTTCGAATAAGTGAACTGTTTTCCTTCATTTGGTGGTGGGTGGACTTCGTTCTTCTGCATCCTTTTCTCTTCCTTCCTTTCTGTTTCTTTATTTTTTTTCTCTTCTCTTTTTCTTCTTCCTGTTTCTCTTTGTCTTCTACATTTTCTTCTTTTTTTTTTAATGTTTTCTTTCCTTGTTCCTCTGCTTCGACACTTTCATTTCCTCCTCCTCTTCCTTCTCCCCCTCTTCCTCCTTCCCTCTCCTATTTCTTTTTGACCTCCTCCTCCTCCTCCTCCTCCTCCTCCTCCTCCTCCTCCTCCTCCTCCCCTCCATCACTTCTAGTTCTCTTCCTTGTCTTCATTTTATCCTCTTCTTCTCCACCTCCATCCTTTTTTCCTCTCTCTCTCTCTCTCTCTCTCTCTCTCTCTCTCTCTCTCTCTCTCTCTCTCTCTCATTACCTCACCTCCAACCTAGCAATTTCCACACCCAGCTGGCTCACACATCTAGGCAGCTCCGGCATGAGTTTACAGTATAGCATTTAGCTTGAAGGAAAAATTGAAGCAAGGATGATGTATATTGTGGTTGGGGGTGGGGTGGGTACTGTATACTGCTTTCACAATAACTTGGGCCAAAACTACCACATTAACGCTACAATATGATGCTAGTCACGAAGAATAGCTGTAGTATTGTCTTTTTCTGCCAATGGGTTTAGTGTTTTTACGCTAACTTGGCCTAAAATTGTTATCTTTTCATCATAAATGCTAAGTTGTAAGAATATTATCCCTAGAATATGATGCTAGTCACGAAGAAGTGCTAAGGGAGGGATATAGAGCCATAATATTGTCTTTTTCTGCCAATGAGTCACTCTTGTTACTCTAACTTGGCCTAAAATTGCCATATTTTCATCTTAAATGCTAAGTTGTAATATGAACGCTAAGAATAATAACACTAGAATATGATTCTAGTCACGAAGAAGTGCTGTGGAGGAGATGTAGGGCCGTAGTATTGAATTTCTCTGCCCCTATTTCTCTATGCTCGTTTTACTCTAACTTGGCCTAAAAATGCTATCTTTTTATCATAAATGCCAAGTTGTGAGAATATTAACACTAGAGTATGATGCTAGTCACGAAGAAGTGATAGCTATGGAAGGGGACGTAGAGCCATAGTGTAATAGAGCTACGTGAAATAGCTCTAAAGGAAGAAAATTTGGGCCAAGTTAGAGTGAAAAGACTATAGGACATTAATTTGTATAAAGCTTCCTGAGGGATAGATATATTTTACTCCATTTTACTGTAATTATTTCATCTTAATTTGCTCAGATTCTCTCTCTCTCTCTCTCTCTCTCTCTCTCTCTCTCTCTCTCTCTCTTTCTCTAAGTATCTCTGTGGCATTAAAAAGACAATACAGTGGCGCCACATCCTTTCCATAGCACTTCTTCATGACAAGCATTAAATATTCGCTTTATTTTTATAACTCAACAATATAGGGAGATGGCAATTTTAGGATGGAGGGTGAGAGACTGACGAGGAGAGTGTATGTGAGTGAGGTGGAGGGGGGAGAGGGAGGGGGAGACCAAGGATGAGATGGAGGGATGGAGTGGAGAAGTATATGAGAGAGGGGTGTGTGAGCTGGGAGCAGGGCAGTGAAATGGCGGGGAACAGGGAAACGTGGAGGCGATTTGTTTGTGGCCACCCTTTACGGGATTAAAGCGCCTTGTAATAGATAAAGGTAGTGTGAAAGGCGAGGAAGCACGTCGTTAACCCTTTCATCTCCCGTATGTCATTCATGTCATCTATTTAGTCTGTCAGTCCGCTTTGGAGAGACGTGATTGGATTATTTGGAAAGAGCATTCGTCTCTATCTATCTATCTATTGCCAGACGCCTGAATCTCGTAAGGGGTGGCCACAAACAAATCGCCTCCATGTCGCCCTGTCCCCCGCCATTTCATTTCCCTGCTCCCAGCTCACCTCCCCCCCTCTCTCATATACCTCTCCACTCCATCCCTCCATCTCATCCTCGGCCTCCCCTCCCTCTCCCCCCATCCACCTCACTCACATACACTGTACCATCATTTATTCCAATATCTCTTTTATTTCTCTGATCCAGGGCAGGCGCTATGAGGGAGTTGTTTTGTTTTATGCAAGAAAGAAGGAACCAAAGGCTGCCCACAAACCGTTCCTTCCAAGTAAATAAAACACAAAAGAACCAAATTCAAGATCCGTTCATTTCGAGATGCCTGGACACATTGCATTTGAAAGACTGGAGATCGTAGGAAGTAGGAAATGCAGACAGGGAGACAGTTCCGGAGTTGACCTGTTGCAATTGTTATTTAAATGTATCGTGGATGGTGATGGGTGGAGTAGTTGACATTAGCTCCTTCAGAAAGCAATATATTTCTTGTCCTTTTGCTACGGGGGTGTAGAGAGGAAATTTAGCTACTACTACAACAACTACTACTACTACTACTACTACTACTACTACTGCTACTATTACTACTACTACTACTACAACCACCACCGTTACTGCTACTACTATTACTACCACCATTACTACTACTGAAACTATTAGTACTACTACTACCACTGCCACCTCTACTACTACTACTATTACTACATCTACTACTACTATTACTATTACTACATCTACTACTACTAAAACCATTACTGATACTACTACTACCACCGCTACTACTACTGAAACTATTACTACTACTACTAGTTCTACTGCTGCTGCCACCATCACCACCACCTACTGCCACTACTACTACTACTACCACCACTACTACTTTTGAAACTACTGCTACTACTACTACCATTACTACTACTACTACTACTGCTACTACTACTACCATTACTACTACTACTACTACTGCTACTACTACTACCATTACTACTACTACTACTACTACTACTACCATTACTACTACTACTACTACTACAATCCTTATAACCCAACGCTTGTCTGGACCTCTTCTAATTAAACCCACAGTAATTCCATCTAACAACCATTCAAGATATCTATCTGTCTATCTATTTGGTGTATAATTAAACTCATCATTATTTTCCCACAACACTCTTTCCTTAACTATCTCAGTCTCTATAATTAAGTCCTCACAGTTAATACTATAGTTACTATCATCACACGTCACAAGTGCAATTAGTTATCATCATCATCATCAGCACCATTCTTCTCTCTCTCTCTCTCAGTTAATATTATAGTTACTGTCATCACACGTCAGAGGTGCAGTCAGTTATCATCATCAGCAGCAGCACAATCATCTCCCTCTCCTCCCTCTCCACCAACTAGATTCTCTCTCTCTCTCTCTCTCTCTCTCTCTCTCTCTCTCTCTCTCTCTCTCTCTCTCTCTCTCTCCCCCTCTCTTGATATTTCCAAGATGAGGAGGTTTGGTATGCTTCCCTGCCCATAGATAATTTCTTTCCATACGTCAGGGAGGAAAGTGACAGACATGCCCTAAGTGTGAAGCAGACGCAGTGAAATAGTACTCTAAACTTTTCCCTTTGCCGTACATGTAATCGCCTGCGTCTGTGTCTGTGTGTGTCTGTCTGTTCCCATAATATCTCAACACCAAGTTCGCAAATTGTATCCAAATTTCGTAGGCAGTATCCGGGGGTATATGACGTTTGTGATTGATTTTGGTGAAGCTACGATGATACGCCTCCGATTGCCAGACGATTTTGCAAGAATATACCCCCTTCACCCTTCTTGTTTAGAGATTAATTAGGAGTGTAGCCAAGATGGGGGAAATTTAAGGGACGGGTGGTCAGGGATGGCAGTAAGGATATGAGCGGAGAGCATGAAGTCAGCGTTGCATTTTAACTAACGGCACAACTTTATGCCAAAGTTTTATCTATCTATAGCCAGACGCCGCAATCCCGCAAGGGGTGGCCACAAACTAATCGCCTCCATGTCGTCCTCTCCCCTGCCACACCGCTTTCTTCCCCCCAACTTACACCCCCCTTCTCTCATGTACTGTACCTCTCTGCTCCATCCCTCCATCTCATCCTTGGTCTCCCCCCTCCCTCTACCCCCCTCCACCTCACTCACATACACTCTCCTAGTTAGTCTTACTCTCCATCCTCTCCACATGGCCAAACTACCTCAGGGTTTTAAGCTAATGAGTTTTATGACAGTTTTATTTTGTACGGGTTACGCTCTCTCTCTCTCTCTCTCTCTCTCTCTCTCTGAAGTGTCCATATATTTTATTTTCTCTCTCCAAGCGATTATATTCCTCTTTTATAATTGATTCTCTTGCTGTAGAAAAAAAAAAAATACTGAGTGTTGAGAATTGTAGTATATATATTGAGGAAGTTGGTGACTGGGTGTGCATACTGGAGAGTGTATAGAGGAGTAGGTACAATGCAGTGTTGGTAGTTGTTGTATGTATGCTGAGAGGTTGGTGAATGTGTGTGTAGAGTGTGTAAATAGAGGTGTGTATTGTGAAAGGATAAAGGATTAGTAATTTCCTGTGAGTGTTGCCAACAGGATTGTGTATACCTTGAGAGGATATGTAACTGTGTGTATATTCTAGCTGGAGTGTTGGCAATTGGAGTGTGGGTAAAGGAAGTGTGTGTATATTGAGGGGGTTGGTGATTACGTGTAGATATTGGAATGCTGACAGTTCAGGTGTTGGTATTTTTTTTTTTTTTTTTTTATGCGAGGAAGAAGGAACCAAAGGCCATGAGCCCGCAGTAACAGTTCCCTCCAAGAGAAAAACAAAATACAATAGAGAGCCAAATTCAAGATCCGATCATTTTGAGATGCCTGGACACACTGCGTTTGAAAGACTGGAGATCATAGGCAGCAGGAAATACAGACAGAGGGAGACAGTTCCAGAGCTGACCTGTTGCATAAATGAAAGACTGGGAGTAACGGTTAACTCTTGCATTAGAGAGTTGGACAGAAAAGGGATGAGAGTTTGCTGCCAGACGGGTGCTATGCGCCCGTCGTAGAGGTGGAGGAATGCAAGCAGACAGTTCAGAGGAGCAGTGACAAGTTAAGTAGCGATAGAAAAGAGATAAAGATTGAGGTGTTGGCAATTGGAGTGTGTGAAATATTGAGTGGGTTGGTGATTGCGTGTGTGCAGACAGGCTAATGGTGTGATGGTGTGTGCTGGAGGGTGCGAGTGTTGATCCTGTCATGAGAGTATTAAGAGTCTAGTTTATAGCACACCTGTCAGGGGTGACTACAGTCCTTTCACCTTAAATTGGCCCAGATTTTTGTGCCCCTGCAGCTTATATCACGTAGCTTTTATCCTCCCCTGTGTGGAGTACAACTCTCATGTGTGAGGAGGCTCCCCACATACAGCTCTTCTCAACAAGGTGGAGCCAAGGGCTTTTTGTCTCATTAACTCTCCTCCTCTTATTGGCTCCCTTCAACCTCTGTCTCTTCGCCGCACTGTTGTCTCTTTGTCTTTTCTATCGCTACTTCAGTGGTTACTGCTCCTCTGAACTGTCTGCTTGCATTCCTCCACCTCTACGACAGGCGCGTAGCACCCGTCTAGCAACAAACTCATCACTTTTCTGTCCAGCTCTCTAATGCAAGAGTTAACCGTTACTCCCAGTCCTTCATGTATGGAACAGGTCAACTCTGGAACTGTCTTCCCGTGTCTGTATTTCCTACTGTCTACGAACTCCAGTCTTTCAAACGCAGTGTGTCCAGGCATCTCGAAATGAACAGATCTTGAATTTGGCTCTCTGTTATCTTGTTTTTGTTTTTGTTTTTCCTTGGATGGAACAATTTTGCGGGCTTCTGGCCTTTGGTTCCTTTTTCCATGCATAAAAAAAAAAATAATGGCAGAATAGACAATACTCTGGCTCTACATCATTCCCTTAGCACTTCTTCGTGATCAGCGTCATAAGCGTTAATCTACTGTTACAACTTAGCATAGATGGAGAGAGGGCAATTTTAGACCAAGTTAGAGTGAAAAGAGTATATTTCCTTGGCATCTGATGGGGCCTGGGTTGGGTTAAGTGTGTTTTGGTTGAGTCTGACTAGATAAGGTTAGGTTGTCTGTTTTAGTGTGTGTTGTGGTGCTTGGTTGAGTTAGGTTGGCAAGGTTAGGTGGGGTTAGACTAGGTTAGGTGGGGTTAGGATTTGATATTCGCTGTGTTGTGCTGTTCGTGTAGATTAGGTTGGTAATGTTAGGAGTGGTATGTGGGGATGCTTACCATCCACTCACTCGATGTAGTGTTGCTCTCAGGTGACTGCCCTTTTTTCCTTCCTTCTTTCCTTCCTTTTTTTCTTCCTTTTTCTGTCAATCTTTCCTTCATTCTTTCCTCTTCCTTCTGCCTGTGGGTGACTCTACACTGAGTGACAAGCCAAATGGTTTCCTTTACACCAGGAAACCATTTACTACGCTGGGTGGTAACTATATAACCAAACAATGACGCCTGGTGGTTTACTGGGTAATTAAGGCGCTCCAATCGGATTGAGCCTGTGTAGATTTATGTCCAAGGGGTGGTTGGGGTTTATTGCTCACGTAATGCCACTCAGGGATGAGTGAGGCTGGTCACTCTCATCTTAAATGTCAGGACCAACTTGCCTAGCCCCGGGCTCCTACGCTCCTCATGGGGCAACGTAGGATTGGATGATGGATGGATGGATATTCCTTGGAGATTCCTTGTCAAAATGGGGGAGATGATTGGAGCCTAACATTAGTTTATAGGTTAAAACAGCGTAGTGTATCGAGAGTGAGAGACTGACGAGGAGTGTATGTGAGTGAGGTGGAGGAGGAGGAGAGAGAGGGGGAGGCCAAGGATGAGATGGAGAGATGGAGTGGAGAGGTATATGAGAGAGGTGGGTGTGAACTGGGAGCAGGGCAGTGAAAGGGCTGGGGACAGGGCGACATGGAGGCGGTTTGTTTGTGGCCACCCCGTACGGGATTTAGGCGTCTGGCAATAGATAGATAGATAGACAGTGTCAAGTTACAATATCATTACCAGACTCCTTCACACCTAATCCTGTTGCTAGATGCTGTCACATTGTAGGACCTCCTTGTGAAAGTGGGGTGTGTGTGATACCGGGTAGAAAGGTGATTGACACACACACACACACACACACACACACACACACACACACTGCCTTATAAAACTCTGCTGATATGCGCCAGTCCTTACAAGGGGTGCTATGATGTAATTATTTTCGTACTTAACGCTACAAACAGACGAACACTTTGGGCAGATTGCGATTTCCTAATAATAATCGGGGGTTGCTCTCCATTGTAACATGTTAACGTTTTTCGTGTTTTTTTCCTTTATTTATAGATCAGTTTTCATCATTCAAACACCATGTTTTTCTAAATCTAAAGAACAAAGCTTTGGACTGTTTTTGGATTAGAGCAATGTATAATGAGGTCAAATTTGGGAATTTTGGACAGCTGTAACCAATGGAGTTATACAATTAGGGCAAAAAATATTCTATTTATCCAAAAAATCTGACCACAGAAACATGCAGCATAAAAATCTGAATACAATGCTCTTTTACTGGTCAAAATCCGTCCATATAAGAGAAAATTATTTTCTACCCATTTTTACAATGTTACAATACGGCACTTTGAAAATCGGAATGTTTTGCAGTACCGTAACTCTCAATCCACTTGTTACAGGCAGCTATTATTGTGTCAGGAATTACAAGAACATATGAAAACAGTATGTGTATCGCGTATTTCATTTAATTACTTAACAAACCAATAGAATACGCCTTCTCACCAGCAGACCTGATGCTATTTGCCTGGGATTTTACACCTCTCTGCCATGGCCGCACGCAGCATTTTCTCCAGTCATTTCTCTTTAGCCTTTGTCTTCCACGGCATATTTATGACAAATAATCCGTTAAACTGTTGAAATATGGCTGCAAACCACCAAAAATTCCCTACACAAAATCAACTGAGATGCTTAAGTTCACCTGGCGAACTGAGTAAGCAACCGTTTTCTTTTATTCTTGCTTCAAAGAGCACGAAAGCCCCAGGGATAACGAAAGAAATAAGTAGCAGAAGCAATTGAAACTTTTTCCTCGATCATGTACGGAGCTGGACGCGCGCTTTTCGAGACTCAGGTGATAAAAAAAGGCCAGGTAACCTGCTGATAATTGACATATTGCTGTAGTATATATATATATATATATATATATATATATATATATATATATATATATATATATATATATATATATATATATATATTAAACGCAGCATTCATAGAAGAATCACTTAGACACGCAAAAAAAAAAAAAAAAAAAAAATCGATTTTTTGGAGGGAAACTGGCATACAAGTGCCCCTTAAGTACTGATATTCGCACCTGTATATCTACCCATGAAAGAATATAAGACGAATTTAGTAGAAAAGAGAGAGAGGAAAAAAAGGGAAAAATACTTAGTGTTAAAAAAGAAAAAAAAAAGTATCCTTGCTCGTTAACTTTGAAATTTCACCGCGATATCACTGAAACGGACCAGGAACGTGTCACACCTTAACCTGAAATGCGACATGAAACACGGCTTGATGTTACCTTAGTACGATATGAGAGGGGAGCTGCACACACACACACACACACACACACACACACACACACAAGAACAGAGAGAGAGAGAGAGAGAGAGAGAGATTTACCCACGTCTTCCTCATGTCAAGAGAGGCTACGAAAATGCACTAGAGAGAGAGAGAGAGAGAGAGAGAGAGAGAGAGAGAGAGAGAGAGAGAGAGGCTACAAAAATGCACGAGAACAAGGAGGTGTAAACTCTTCTTTTTTTACACTAGTGAGTGCCGTGACGAGCCATTACCAGTCGTAGTTGAGTAGCTTGCCTCTTAGCTCCTACAAATTGGGTGGGCGAGGTGACATGCCTTCTTAGTTCTGTTTTAAATCGTGTAACTACAGTAAATGTGGATATGTTGATGATTTTTTTTTCTTTATGCGAGGAAGAAGGAACCCAAGGCCAGGAGCCCGTAATAACTGTTCCTTCCAAGAGAAAAACAAAATACCAGAGAGAGCACACACACACACACACACACACACACACACACACACACACACACACATCTCTAGTTTTGAACACACAGGCTGAAAATTTCCTCTCATGTTAATTTCTATGAATGCTTCCGGTTAGGCTTGCTTTATTAGTTTTTTTTTCCTGTGTGTGTGTGTGTGTGTGTGTGTGAGAGAGAGAGAGAGAGAGAGAGAGAGAGAGAGACAGAGAGAGAGAGAGAGAGAGAGAGGTGGGTAGTGTGGGAAATGTCGACCATATTAGAATGTTAAACAGATGACAATAGTGAATAAACTGATGAAATATTGAATGGGATTTTCTTCCTTACTATACCACACCTTACACGGTTGCAAGGGGTAATAATAATGGTAAAATAATAATAACGAAGTAATAACAATAATAATAATAATAATAATAGTAATAATAATAATGATGATGATAATAATAATAATAATAACAATGATGATGATAATAATAATCATAATCATCATCATGATCATCATCATCATCATCATCATAATTAACAATGATGATGATGATGATGATGGTGATAATAATAATAATAATAATAATAATAATAATATTAATAATAGTAATAACAGTGATGATGATGACAATAATAATAATAATAATAATATGATGATGATGATGATGATGATGATGAAGAAAAAGAAGAACAAGAACAAGAACAAAAATAAGAACAACAACAACAACAACAACAGGGACAAGAAGGAAGAAGAAGAAGAAAAGAGGTCAGGCCAAAGGTGACCCAGTGAATGACCTCAGCCGACCCAGCAGGAGTTGTAAAAGGTCACTTAGGAAGCACACACACCGCACATTTGCCTCGTTATTGCCTTGTTTGCAGGAAAAGTTTCACCTGACTGCTGTATGTGGTGGTGGTGTGGTGTGGTGTGGTGGTGGTGGTGCTGGTAGGTGGTGGTGTAGCTGTGGTGGTGGTGGTGTGGTGTGGTGGTGGTTCATATAGGTGTGGCGGTGATGGTGATAAGTTGAGGTGGTGATGGTGGTAAGTTAATGTGGTGGCGGTAGACGGAGATGTGGCAAATGTGTTGGTGGTGGTGGTGGAGTTAATTTCTTCATCCGTCTCCTCCCAGACGCTTATATCTCGACTCCATCAAAGACACACACACACACACACACACACACACACACACACACACACACACACACACACACACACACACACACACACACACACACACACATCTAGACTACTTCCACCTACTTCATCATCGCTCCATCCTGCCATCCTCACCATCCTTCATCCTATCCTCATTTTCATCCTCTCACCATCTCCCCAGCCGCGTCTCCTCATTTTATCATCAACATCTCCTTCACTTTCATCAGTCATCCTTCAAAACCATCACTCCTTCATAGTTCATCAACCTTCCTTCTCCACCATCACTCCTTCACACTCCATCAGTCTCCTTCTCCACCATCACTCCTTCGCACTCCATCGATCTTCTCCATCATCACTCCTTCACACTCCATCGATCTTCTTCTCCATCATCACTCCTTCGCACTTTCTTACGTCCCTTCTCCAACATGAATAACAATATGCGCCACACACGGAGAACCAAGAAAGAAAGGAAGCAAAGCAACAGACAAACCTACTTAAATAAATGCTAAGCTATGTGAACAAGAGGGCAGATATATAAGCACCAATTTACATAACTAGATGCATGACAAAAAATAAATAAAAACGCTATAATTAGCCACAACAAGTCAAAAAATCGTTTACTCTTTCCACTGATCCTACTTCACACCTAGGGCATGTCCGTCGCTTTCCTCCCTGACGCATCATATCAGAGAGAAGAATGAAGGGACAGAGAGACATTCCAAGCCTCTCCCAGCTTAGCAATACCAGCCAGCGGGGGAAATGACGCGAAATATTACACTTTCGACGGCACACCTTTTACCTGTCTGGGCTTGATTACCGTCCCCGCAGCACACCTTTGTACCTGTGTGGGTTTGATGGTCGTCCCCGGATATCACAACAACACTCACCTGAGGGGGAAAGATATCACCTGTGTTAGTTAATCGCATTAAAAAAATAATAATAATAATAACACGTTTAACACAAAATTGACCTATCCCAAAATTATGCAACTTTTCCATATTAAGGTATATTCAATTGTCCTATACAATCTGACACCGACTGTTTCTGAAATTTGTCCCATACCTTCTGACACTGACTGTATGTTTCTGAAATTTGTCCCATGCCTTCTGACACTGACTGTATGTTTGTGTAAAGGTTGTTTGTAAATACCGTATGATCACTTTAACTAGGCGTAAAATTGCCATCATTCCATCTTCAGTGCTGAGGTATAACAAGAGACTAACACTAGAATACGCTGCTAGTCACGAAGAAGTGCTATGGAAAAGGATATTTGAGTTGCAGCACCAAAACCCTAAAATATAGAGCAACCTTATTAACACTAGAATACGCTGCTAGTCACGAAGAAGTGCTATGGAAAAGGATATTTGAGTTGCAGCACCAAAACCCTAAAATATAGAGCAACCTTATTAACACTAGAATACGCTGCTAGTCACGAAGAAGTGCTATGGAAAAGGATATTTGAGTTGCAGCACCAAAACCCTAAAATATAGAGCAATCTTATTAACACTAGAATACGCTGCTAGTCACGAAGAAGTTCTATGGAAAAGGATATTTGAGTTGCAGCACCAGAACCCCCTTAAAATATAGAACAATCTGATTAACATTAGAATATGCTGCTAGTCACGAAGAAGTGCCATGGAGAGGATGTCGAGTCGCAGCACTAGTACCCCCCAAACAGATAAACACTAGAATATGCTGCTAGTCACGAAGAAGTGCTATGGAGAGGATGTCGAGTCGCAGCACTAGTACCCCCCAAACAGATAAACACTAGAATATGCTGCTTGTCACGAAGAAGTGCTAGGGAGAGGATGCTGAGGCGGAGCACGAGAACCTGCCAAATACAGGGCAGTCCAAATATTACCCATCTCAATTCTCGTGCTCTCGGGACGGCTCACTTAACATTACCAGTGTCTAGCCTGCATAATTTGTCACTTTGCATAACACTTTCCATGCTCTCTCTCTCTCTCTCTCTCTCTCTCTCTCTCTCTCTCTCTTTTTTTTTGTCTTCACGTGGCTGATTAGTTATATAAAGTTGTCAAGTTACCTGCACTCCCACACCTGCAGACTGAGCCGTTCCCGCGACACACAAGCTAGAGGAGCGCAATACACGGGGGAGGGAAGAGGAAAGAGGGAGGGAGGGAGAGAGGAGGAGGAAACAAGAGAAAAGGTGAGATGGGAATAGAGGAGGAAGAATAAGAAAAACTAAGGTAAATGAAGGAAAAAAAAAAAACAGGAACAATGAGAGAGAGAGAGAGAGAGAGAGAGAGAGAGAGAGACCATTATACAACAGGCATCACCATCATTTCCAAACCTTCCCTTTTCATAATTCTTTATATATATATATATATATATATATATATATATATATATATATATATATATATATATATATATATATATATATATATATATATATATATATATATATATATATATATATATATATATATATATATATATATATATATATATATATATATTTAACCCACTCCCAACCTGGTCAATTCCCGTCAATCCTAGCGAGTAATTACACCGGGATCAACGCTGTGAATTAGTTTTAAAGAGAGAGAGAGAGAGAGAGAGAGAGAGAGGGGCAAGAAAAGAAAGAGGGAAGTGAACGGATGAAAACGGAACACAGAAGCAAAAATGAGGAATAAGAGACAAAGGAACCAAGGAAGAAAGTAAGAAATTGTAAAGAAAACAAAGAAAATATAAGCAGTGACTCCAAGAAAGAAAATAAAGCAAGAGATAATGAGATAAAAAGCTAAAATGATACCAAAAAAAAAAAAAAAGGAAAGTAGAGAAAACGAAGAAAACGGACTAGAGAAGCTACAAGAGGAGTGACTACCCAAAACGCACCCAATCCCGCCAAACAGCAAAGAATTGACTAAAAAGGTGGTCAAGGGAAGTTAATCTCGGTTTGAGGCTACTGGGGTTGGAAGTTGTGTGTTTGTTGCTGTTTGTGTTTGTTTGTGAATGTTGGTGGTGGAAGCTGCGGGCGGTGAAGGACGAATTAGGGTGAAGGTGCAGCGCTCTCTCTCTCTCTCTCTCTCTGCATATAGACAGATAGACAGAGATAGATGAACAGATAAACAGATAGATAGACATAGATAGATTATATATGCAATCCATTTATATTTATTTGTATATAGGTAAAGGAAGGAAACTGGGGTGGGGGAAAGGGCATATCTTCTCTACCTATCTATCTACCTATCTATCTGTCTATCTATCTATCATCTATCTATCTATCTATCTGTCTATCTATCCATCACACACACACAATTCCAACTAACATCGGTAACCACACAACCATAAATATCTGCAACAAGGCATCCACACAAACTACCCAGGCGAGGCATCAATATTCCGTCCCCTTCACTACACATCGTTCTCTTCCTCATCACCGCCAAGTGTCTCTTTAAAATATAGATGGCAGTTATTTATTTATTTATTTATTCATTTATTTATTTATTCATTTATTTATTCACTTATTTATTTATTTATTTATTTATTCACTTATTTATTTATTTATTTATTCACTTATTTATTTATTTATTCATTTAATTCACTTATTTATTTATTTATTCACTTATTTATTTATTATTCACTTATTTACTTATTTATTCACTTATTTATTTATTTATTGACATTTATTTATTCACTTATTTATTTACTTATTTATTTATTTATTTATTAACTTATTTATTCACGTATTTATTTATTTATTCATTTATTTATTTATTCACTTATTTATTCACTTATTTATTTATTTATTCACTTATTCACCTATTTATTTATTTATTTATTTATTTATTATTCACTTATTTATTTATTTATTCATTTATTTATTCATTCACTTATTTATTTATTTATTCATTTATTTATTCACTTATTTATTTACTTATTCATTTATTTATTCACTTATTTATTTACTTATTCATTTATTTATTCACTTATTTATTTACTTATTCACTTATTTATTCACTTATTTATTTATTTATTTATCCACTTATTTATTTATTCACTTTTTATTCACTTATTTATTTATTCATTTATTTATTCGCTTATTTATTTATTTGTTCACTTATTTATTTACTTATTCATTGGAAGTCAGGTATAATTATTCCCTTGTACAAAGGAAAAGGGGAAAAAGAAATGTGTGGTAATCATAGGGGCATTTGTCTTCTTAGTGTAATAGGAAAAGTATTTGCTAGGATACTTACTGACAGAGTTAGGGAAAGAACAGAGGAATTAGTTGGAGAAGAACAGGGAGGCTTTAGGAAGGGAAGAGGTTGTGTAGATCAGATATTCATTCTTAGATCTTTAGTGGAAAAGTTTCTAGAGAAGGGAAAGAAGTTGTATGCTGCTTTCATGGATTTGGAGAAAGCATATGACAGGGTGGATAGACAAGGATTGTGGAAAGTGTTAAGAATATATGGAGTAGATGGGAAG
Organism: Coenobita brevimanus; assembly: GCF_032717465.1. NCBI lineage: Eukaryota > Metazoa > Arthropoda > Malacostraca > Decapoda > Coenobitidae > Coenobita > Coenobita brevimanus. Next base: position 89,522 of record NW_027642976.1, read on the forward strand.
TTGTTGAATGCTGTGAAGAGTATGTATGATGGTGCTAAGGCTGCAGTGCGTGTGGATGGTGAACTAAGTGAATTTTTCTCTTTGAAAGTTGGGTTGAAACAGGGATGTGTCACGTCTCCATGGTTGTTCAGTCTGTACATGGATGGGGTAATAAAAGAGGTACAAGGTAGGGTAGTGGATGTTGGAGTGGCCCTGGTGAGAGAGGATAGGGTTTGGAAACTCCCTGTACTGTTGTTTGCAGATGATACTTTGTTGTTGAGTGAAGACGAAGGGGAGCTGCAAGGCTTGGTGGATGAGTTTGGGAGAGTGTAAGAAACGGAATCTAAAGATGAATGTAGGGAAGAGTAAAGTGATGGTCTTTGAGAGAGGTGAAGTCAGTGAATATACAGCGAGGTTGGATGGTGAGGAATTGGAAAATGTGAGTACGTTTAAGTACTTGGATAGCGTGATGAGTAAGGATGGAGGGTTGGAGAGTGAAGTGCTTGAAAGGGTACAGCAGGGAAGAAAGGTTGCTGGTTCTTTGAAAGCAGTGATAAGAGACAGGGAAGTGAGCATGGAAGTAAAAAAGTTACTTCATGACAGTATTGTGATACCAACTCTAACGTATGGAAGTGAAGCTTGGACGTTGTTGGAAGGACACAAGTCAAGAGTGAGAGCAGTGGAAATGAGTTATTTAAGAGGAGCCTGTGGAGTCACATGGAGAGACAGGCTGACGAATGAGGATATAAAGGAGCGTTGTGGTGTGGATGTGGATGTGATGGGAAGCGTTAGGAGAAACACACTGAGGTGGTTTGGCCATGTGGAGAGAATGGAGGGTGAAAGACTGACGAAGAGAGTGTATGTGAGTGAGGTGGAGGGGGGAAGAGGGAGGGGGAGGCCGAGGATGAGAAGGAGGGATGGGGTGGAGAGGTACATGAGAGAGGGGGGTGTGAGTTGGGAGCAGGGCAGTGAAATGGCAGTCCCAAACGGGATTGAGGAATCTGGCAATAAATAGATAGATAGATTTATTCACTTATTTATTTATTTACAATACTTATTTATTTATTCATTCACTTATTTATTCACTTATTTATTTATTTATTCATTTATTTATTCACTTATTTATTTATTTATTCACTTATTTACTCATTTATTTATTTATTCACTTCTTTATTTATTTATTTATTTATTCATTTATTTATTTATTTGTTTATTCACTTATTTATTTATTCATTCACTTATTTATTCACTTATTTACATATTTATTTATTCACTTATTTACTTATTGATTCACTTCATTTGCTAGAGGAGTCACAGGAGCGTGCATTTTTTTCAGCTCTTCATCATTCATTGTTAAAACTGACATCATTATTTTACACTTACGTTTCATATTTACATTAAGAGTACAAGTGTTATAATGTCTAGCTATCTATCTATTGCCAGACGCCTCAATCCCGTTTGGGGTGGCCACAAACAAATCGCCTCCAAGTCGCCCTGTCCCCCGCCATTTCACTGCCCTGCTCCCAACTCACACCCACCCCCCTCTCTCATATACCTCTCCACCCCATCCCTTCATCTCATCCTCGGCCTCCCCCTCCCTCTTCCCCCCTCCACCTCACTCACATACACTCTCTTCGTCAGTCTTTCACCCTCCATCCTCTCCACATGGCCAAACCACCTCAGTGTGTTATAATGTACAGTACTATATTTCTGTATTAATGTACAGTATCCCTTTTCTGAACATTGTCTTTCCTGTAAGCCAAGAAACCATTTACAACGCTAGGTTGTAACCATATAATCATCCTATACGTGTTCCCTACGTGTCAACAAGTGGGTTGGTGGAGGGTTAGTGCCCCTCCCCGTAAAACAAATAACTCAAAGTCAAATGGCCACCCCTTGCGGGATTACGGCGTCTGGCAATAGATAGATGGATTGACACATAAACATATACATTTACTACTACTACTACTACTACTACAACAACAACTACTACTACAAATACCACTACTACTACAAATACCACTACCACTACTACTACTACTACTACTACCTGCTGCCACTAGAAAAGCTAGTACATATTTTCTTTGCCTACTTTTCATTATACTACTACTACTACTTCAGATACTACTACTACTACTACTACTACTACAACTAGTACCACTACTACTACTACTACTACAACTAATACCACCATTACTACTACTACTACTACTACTGCTACAACTAGTACCACTACTACTACTACTACTACTGCTACAAATACCACTACTACTACAAATACCACTACTACTACTACTACTACAACTACAACTAATACCACCACTACTGCTACTACTACTACTACTACAACTAATACCACTACTACTACTACAACAAATACCACTACTACTACTACTACAACAAATACCACTACTACTACTTCTACAACTAATACCACTACTACTACTACAACTAGTACCACTACTACTATTACAACTACTACTACTACTACAACAAATACCACTACTACTACTACTACTATACAGTTAAAGGGCAAGGAGTCTCCATAACATAAAGCACTGCAAAAAAATCAAAGAACGAAAAAATACAAATAATAATAATAATAATAATAATAATAATAATAACAATTTCCAAAACTTTAAAGCCCTTGAGTATATGAAAAAAAGGGGGCAGAAAAAGGGCATTGTCAAAAAAAGAGTATAAAAATAATTGCCATAACAGAAGAGCCAAAATTATATATATGACAGAATAAGTAGGTGAGTGAAAGGCATTACGGGGCTATGGAGGACTGGATGCTGCATTACGGAATATCATAAATGAGTTTTTGGTGTGATTTGAATGTTGAGAGAGAGAGAGAGAGAATCGGGACAATCTAGGGAAATACATGAGGGAGGGTGGTGTAGTGTGGCTGGATGATGATGTTGGTTAAGCTGCCTCTCTCAGGACGCTGCGTCAGGCTAGAGACAGACGATGTTGGGTGATGAAGCGATAAACAAGACCAAAAATTTGTTACAATCCCCCCCCTCTCTCTCTCTCTCTCTCTCTCTCTCTCTCTCTCTCTCTCTCTCTCTCCTTTCTTCTCTTCCTTTTCTCTACTCTCTTCGTTCTACTCTCGTCCCTCCTTCTCATCTTCCTCCCTACCACTTTCTTCACCACACTTCCATTTTCCGTCTTTCCCTCCCTCTTCCTCTTCTTCCCCTCCCTCTTCCTCTTCTTCCCCTCCCTCTTCCTCTTCTTCCCCTCCCTCTTCCTCTTCTTACCCTCCCTCCTCCTCTTCTTTACCTCCCTCTTCCTCTTCTTACCCTCCCTCCTCCTCTTCTTTACCTCCCTCTTCCTCTTCTTACCCTCCCTCCTCCTCTTCTTTCCCTCCTTCCTCCTCTTCTTCCCCTCACTCCTCCTCTTCTTTCCCTCCCTCTTCCTCTTCTTCCCCTCCCTCCTCCTCTTCTTCCCCTCCCTCTTCCTCTTCTTCCCCTCCCTCCTCCTCTTCTTCCCCTCCCTCTTCCTCTTCTTTCCCTCCCTCCTCCTCTTCTTTCCCTCCCTCCTCCTCTTCTTTCCCTCCCTCCTCCTCTTCTTTCCCTCCTTCCTCCTCCTCATGTAATCTTCTCTTCTATCCCTTCCTCCCACCTTAGCCCCTCTCCAATATCCATCCTCTCCTCTCCTCCTCTCTTCTCTTCTTTCTCTCCTCTCCTCCCCTCCCCTCCCTCCCCCTCCCCTCCCCCTCCCTCTTTCCTGCTCCTCCTCCTCCCCCCTCCTCCTCCCTCTTCTTACTTAAAAGATTTTCATTAAAGTTTCCTTCCGCATCCATTGCATGAACGAGGAGGAGGAGGAGGAGGAAGAGATGGAAGAGGAAGAAGAGGAGGAAGAGGAGCAAAAGGAGGAAAAGCAGGAGGAAGAGGAATGGGGAAGAGGAGGACAACAGTAACTCAGACAAGGAAGGCTAGTCACGAAGAAGTGCTAAAGAAATGGTGAGGAGCAGCAAATGTTTTCTTTCTCGGCACTTGAAATGCAAGTAATAAGCCCTATGATGCTAGTCACGAAGAAGTGCTATGGGAAGTGAAGGTGGTGGAGTAACAATGCGAGAGTTTTAGCGTTAGCAAGAATAAAACAGATTCCTCTCTCTCTCTCTCTCTCTCTCTAACAATCAGTCTATCAAAAATCTCCATCTCTCTCACACCCAATCTATCTACATCTCTCTATCCATCTATCTATTTATCTCCCGTATCTATCTATCCATCTGTCTATTATCACCATCGCTGTCTCCCACTCCGTCAATCTATCATTCATTTCTCTCTCTCTCTCTCCCTCTAAGATTTTTCCAGAAAGACGTAAGGAAATTCCGATTTTTGGAAAGAGATGTAGTGAGATTGGAAGGAATACATCAGAGAGAGAGAGAGAGAGAGAGAGAGAGAAGCAGACAGGCGGAGAGAAAGACAGATAAATATATAAATAAACAGATGGACAAATTGAGACAGACAGAGACAAATAGAGAGATAAGTGGACATACACAGAGGAAATAGAGAGAGAGAGAGAGAGAGAGAGAGAGAGAGAGAGAGAGAGGGCAGGTAGCAGACACAGGGCCAAAAAACTCTGAAAATACTTTACTGTGGATATAATGGAAGTAAAGCGTACACACACACACACACACACACACACACACACACACACAAGAATCCATCAGTTGCTCTCGTCTTTTATGGAGAGAATCGATTATGATGTTATTTCAGTGAGAATCTCGTGTGTGTGTGTGTGTGTGTGTGTGTGTGTGTGTGTGTGTGTGTGTGTGTGTGTGTGTGTGTACAGTTGAGCTGGAGTGGAAGATGGAGGAACGAGGGATGGAGGAGGAGAAACGAGGAGAAGAAAGGTGGATGATATAACTCAGAAAGACAGACTGGGGAAGTAGAGAAAAATACGGAAGAGAGAGAGAGAGAGAGAGAGAGAGAGGGGGGGGGAGGGAAACTGGAGAGACAAGAGGATAACAGTAAGCCAGAAAGAGAGATTTGGATATCACGGCGGGTGAAACTGAGAGAGAGAGAGAGAGAGAGAGAGAGAGAGAGAGAGGTACGGTCATAGGCTCTGGGTTCTCTGGCGTCTGGAGGGGAGAGGCAATTATCGATTTTTTTTTTTTTTTTTTTTTTTACATCTGCGACTGGCGAAGCGAGAGTGGGTATTATGTTTTGTTCAGCGTGTGTGTGTGTGTGTGTGTGTGTGCCGTCAAACATTTTTTTTTGTCCGATTTAACCAAACTTTGTGAAAGGCTTCAGGGTTAGCAAAGGAATAAACCTACTGTTTTAAGTACACTAGGTCAAGGTCACAGGGCTAGATCAAAGGTCAAGGTCAGTGGGCAAAGTTAATTCAAACCAGTGTGACCTTATCTGAACCGAAGTTTGAGAGGTATTTGAGGAAGGTCAGGATCACAGCAGTAGTAGTAGTAGTAGTAGTAGTAGTACTAGTAAGTACAGTGGGTTTAGTCTTTAAGTGAGAGCAAGAAATGGTGTAGTAGTAGTAGTAAGTACAGTAACTTTACTCCTTAAGTGAGAGCAAGAAATAGTGGTAGTAGTAGTAGCAGTAAGTACAGTAGCTTTACTCCTTAAGTGAGAGCAAGAAATAGTAATAGTCGTAGTAATAGTATGTACAGTAGGATTAGTCTTTAAGTGACAGTAAGAACAAAAAATGTGAAGTAAGATGAGAGAAACGTAAAGTGAGACTCGCTCACTGTGACCCGCGTTTGTGTGGGCCGTGCCTGGCTCTCCCCTCACAAGGGGTCGCCGGTACGGCTGTCGTGGCAGCCTGTGGTGGTGTGGCAGCCTGCTCTGGTGGCCTGGCCGCCTGTGGTGGTGTGGCAGCCTGCTCTGGTGGTCTGGCCGCCTGTGGTGGTGTGGCAGCCTGCTCTGGTGGCCTGGCCGCCTGTGGTGGTGTGGCAGCCTGCTGTTGTGGCCTGGCCGCCTGTGGTAGTGTGGCAGCCTGCTCTGGTGGCCTGGCCGCCTGTGGTGGTGTGGCAGCCTGCTGTTGTGGCCTGGCCGCCTGTGGTAGTGTGGCAGCCTGCTCTGGTGGCCTGGCCGCCTGTGGTGGTGTGGCAGCCTGCTCTGGTGGTCTGGCCGCCTGTGGTGGTGTGGCAGCCTGCTCTGGTGGCCTGGCCGCCTGTGGTGGTGTGGCAGCCTGCTGTTGTGGCCTGGCCGCCTGTGGTAGTGTGGCAGCCTGCTCTGGTGGCCTGGCCGCCTGTGGTGGTGTGGCAGCCTGCTGTTGTGGCCTGGCCGCCTGTGGTAGTGTGGCAGCCTGCTCTGGTGGCCTGGCCGCCTGTGGTGGTGTGGCAGCCTGCTGTTGTGGCTTGGCTGCCTGTGGTAGTGTGGCAGCCTGCTCTGGTGGCCTGGCCGCCTGTGGTGGTGTGGCAGCCTGCTGTTGTGGCCTGGCCGCCTGCGGTGGCCTGGTCACCTGTGCTGGTGGCGTGGCCATCGGTGTTGTGGCGCCCACAGGGGGCTGGAACGTACCGGTACCCTTGTAAAATTTCACAATATGTTCAACACAAACCTGAATGCTGTTCTTGGGGCCAGAAACTGTTATAGGTTCTAGGGGATCTCTTTTTGGCAGAATTTGTACCCCAAATTGTTTTCGTAACTTTTCCAAATTTTGACCTTTTTTTTCCGATAAGCTGGCCCCTTTGTTTGGCTGCAACGTAGACTAAGCCAACGGTGTTGACATCTGTTTTGGTGGGGTCGGTGGGGGGAGGTGCAGTGGTGACTTGGCCCTTGTAATTTTTCACAATGTCATTTACAGCTGAGGCCACGTGTCTTTCCCAGCCGTGCACCCGCGCCAGTCCACTTAGTTCCGCTGTAATTTTGACGTGGTGCTCGGCGCTTAGTCATGTCAGATTTTTACCCTTGGCGCCTATGAACATGCCGCGCATGTTGGCGGGAACCAAGACAAACCTTTTGACTTTCCCTGCTGCACCGCAGGCCACAGCAGTCCCATCGTGCTGCTGGTCCCGGGCGGCGGCACCCTCAGCTCCCCGACACGGCCCAGGCTGACAGTCCCGGGCGGCGGGAGCCTGGGCTCTACCACCCCCTCCCCGACCAAGCCAGCGGTCGGGGGGGGGGGAGCGCGGGCACCTGCACCGGGGACCCGTGACGTCTTTTGGCCTCCGAGGGGTGGGCGGGTCTCCGTCGCCAGAGGGTGGCAGCTGCCCCCACCACGCCCCAGCGGCCAACCCCATTAGGCAGGCCGCCAACCCCCACACCACGCCCCGCCGCCTCTCGGGGGACTGGTGCGGTACTCCGCTAGACACCATTGGTACCTCAGCTGCCTCAGTGTCTCCTGAAGGGGTATGATCCCGAATGTGGGGGGCGGCGCCCCACAAATCTCCACTGGACTGGAGGGCGTCCGTCCCAGCCTCCCCAAGAGAGGCAATTTGGTCCAGGGGTCAGCGGCCAGCTTATTCTTCCAGGCCACCAAAGAGACCCTTTGGGCGGCTGCTGTGACCCCCTTGTTGTAATAATCTACCCCCAACCCCCCGCCATGACCATGACCACCATCGCTAGTCCACAGCACAGCACGCGCCCCCACCTCACACCTCCACCACCACCTCTCCCTTCACCCCCACCCTCACCCTATCCCTCCCTCCCTCTTCTACCTGAAGAAATCATTTTTTCTAACATTAATTTTAAGATTTTTTTTAACACTCTAGACTGGCTTTGAAAAGTGTGTGAGATTTTGGCACGTCTATCCGTGAGTTTTAAAAAAGACGAGATGATAATATCTCGCAGTCTTGTGATCTGAATAAAATTAATTGTGAGTCCATCTTGAAAATACGATAAACCAAGTAATCTGATGTAAGAGTTGATTCTGACGGAGCCTGTGTGTGTGTGTGTGTGTGTGTGTGTGTGTGTGTGTGTGCAGTGTCAACTCAGTGGAGTGTGTGTGTGTGTGTGTGTGTGTGTGTGTGTGTGCAGTGTCAACTCAGTGGACTGCAGGCTAAAGTTAGGTGTCTCGTGCAATCTCCCATCCTCCGTTTAGGATGTAGGGAGGCAGTTGAGGAGTGTTTGTAAAATGGGACAAGAGAGCCGTCCTACTTACCGGTGCCACCACGTGAAGGCGTCCCTTTGCAGCAGATGAAGCAGTCAAGGGTGATGACCGTGTCTTAGTCTCAAGCCCAGGCTCATCTGAACCTAAACCCAGTAGACTGCAGGCTGAGTTACCCTTCCTCCACATTCCTCCTTCCTTCTTTTGAGGGGCAGGGAGGGCACTGAGGGATGTTTGTATAACCAGGTAGCTCCATCACCGGCTGCCATCAGTGCCACCACCTGAAGGCCTCCCTCTCCACCATCCACCACATCTAAAACTAGCTAAATGTTCTCTCTCTCTCTCTCTCTCTCTCTCTCTCTCTCTCTCTCTCTCGTCACGCCCCACTGCACCCCACAAATCCAATCCGTTTATCCCAACTACTTGTTCTAAGCCTGACAAACTCTCACTCTTTCTCAACCATCCGTACTTCCATCTATCCATCCATCTATCTATTCATTTATCTATCCTTTCAACTGGTCATCCATCCATCTATCCGTCCATCTATACATTCATCTATATCCAATAATCCATCCATCCATCCCTCCATTCATTCATCCATCTATTTACCTATCAAATCTATCAGCCACTCTTTTAACACCAGGTCGTGGTTGCATAAATATTCAGCGTCTCCTTGGTTACTAGTCCTATCAATCCGCCAGTATGATAACAACAGAGACGAAAGAGGTGGAGATATTACTAAGTTCACAGAAACGCGTTATTATATACCACAATTCCTACCATATTCCCAGAAATTTTCGTTCACTTACCTACCCCCTTCGTTCAGTCCTACATCCGGTCAGGTATATATCTAATTAAATACCTGTTTATGCTACCACACACCCGTTACCTCCCATATCCTTCCCATAACCTCGTACCTTCTAACATCTCTTTGAACTGCTTCTCTCTCTCTCTCTCTCTCTCTCTCTCTCTCTCTCTCTCTCTCTCAGCCCTAGGAATATCATAGGTGTGTCTCAGCTCTTATTTTCATTGCTATTAATGCTGCACAGATCGATGCATTTCCTTAGCCTTCTTGAACTCGCAATACCGTTGGTTTAAGAGGCTTTCCTGTTGCTCTCCCTTTCACCTGTTTCTTTCAACGGCCCGTCAGTATTGTCCTGTATGTTCTGCAATCTAAGACGGAATTAAGAAGATATAAAAACATAAAAACAATCCTGAGGGGAAATACGAGTACTGAAGGGAAAACTAGGCCGACGAGAGGGCAGCCCCACCACAGTAACAATTCCTATCCAAACCTGCTTTCTAAACTGGATAAGCTGGATAAACTGGATAAACTAAGCTGGATAAGCTGGATAAACTAAGCTGGATAAATTGGATAAGCTGGATAAACTGGATAAGCTGGATAAGCTGGCTAAAAACAGTCTGGCAGTAGCACGACAAAATATACATACTTACTTACCGTACTGAATTCCTATGCTGTCGGCTTCGGTAATCTTGGGAATATTTTTTTTTATATATATTTTTTATTTTTGGGGGGCCGGGGGGAGGGGGGACTGGTATTTTTTGGGGGGGCGGGAGGGGGGCACTGATATTTTAGGGGGCCGGGGGGAGAGGGGACTGGTATTTTGGGGGGCCGGGGGGAGGGGGCACTGATATTTTGGGGGGCCGGGGGGAGGGGGCACTGATATTTTGGGGGGCCGGGGGGAGGGGGCACTGATATTTTGGGGGGCCGGGGGGAGGGGGCACTGATATTTTGGGGGACCGGGGGGAGGGGGCACTGATATTTTGGGGGGCCGGGGGGAGGGGGCACTGATATTTTGGGGGGCCGGGGGGAGGGGGCACTGATAATTTGGGGGGCTGGGGGGAGGGGGCACCGATATTTTAGGCAGTGAAATCTTGCCAGACACTGACCCAGCTTTTTTGGCAACATCCGGAATAAATTAAAGACTTAATTAAGGTCTCGACAGATGTTTTATCGGGTCCAGAATCTGTAATACGACTCAGATCGGTGCCAAAAGTTCATCAATTGTTCCCTGCGAGGAGTGACAGTAAGGTAGGAGGAGGGGGAGGGGGAGGAGGAGGGAAAGGGGGAGGGAAGGGGAGAAGGGGGAGTTGGGGAAGGGAGAGGAAAAATGGGGATGGGGAGAGAAAGGAAGCAAAGGGAGAAAGATGAGGTGGCAATGGGAAAGAGGGAAGTGGGGGAGACGGAGTGGGGAGAAGGAGAGAGGAAGGAGGGGAAGAGAGGAAGGAAAGGAGGCAGAAAGGAGGGGAGAGAGGAAGAAGGGAGAAAGAGGAATGACAGGGAGAGAGAGAAAGGAGGGGGAGAGAGGAAGGAAAGGAGGAAGAAAGAAAGGGGAGAGAGGAAGGAGGGGGCAAGAGGAAAGACAGGGTGAGAGAGAAAGGAGGGGAAAAGAGGAAGGAGGGGGAGAGAGGAAGAGTGGGATATGATGAGTCAGAGAGAGAGAGACGGGGGGTGCTAAGTCCAGTAACATGGAGTACAAGGACTCACTAAAATCTGAGTTTATTAAAAATCATGAGTAACTGAATGTGTATGACGACTGAACCCTAAGATTACCCGCTCTCTCTCTCTCTGTCACGGCCGCACCTATTGAAAGAAAACGAAAAAAAGGAAAAAAGGAATGAAAAGGAGAAATAGAGAACAGAAAAGGGAGAAGAAAATAATAATAATAATAATAATAATAATGAGGAGGAGGAGGAGGAGGAGGAGGAGAAAAAGAAGATGAAGGAGGAGAAGGATAAAATCATAATCATCATCATCATCATCATTATAATCACCATCATCATTATAATTATCATCATCATCATCATCATCATCATCACCACCACCACCATCATCATCATCATCATCATCATCATCATCATCATTATAATCATCATCATCATCATCATCATTATAATCACCATCATCATTATAATTATCATCATCATCATCATCATCATCATCATCATCACCACCACCACCATCATCATCATCATCATCATCATCATCATTATAATCATCATCATCATCATCATCACCATCATCATGTGTCGGTTTGTATGAATTCCTCAACTGGTCACTAATATATCAGCTTATTGGAACCCCACAGCTGATCACCAGTTATATATCAGCTTAGACGTGACCTCACTGTTCCAAGCAAAGTTAATAACGTTGCGCCTGGTCGAAGTCACTTCCGGCTGACACACTCCACCAAATGTCTTTCTCACACACTGGAGATGGTGGGAATCGGTGTAGATCCTGCTGAAGGAATTGTAGAGGTAGGTAGTGTGTGCAGGTGAACTGAAAACTGAACAGATTTATCTCTCTTTATTGGCCACAAAAAGATACAATTGCGACACAGAGAGAGCCCAGAGTATATACGCCCCTCTCGTTTCAATGATAAATGCGTTCTGCCCTAGCTGGTCGGCGTCTCCTCTGGGTGTGGCGCTGAAGTCATCATATTCAGAGGTGCCAAACCCCACAGACAACTGGGATTTATACGTGAATAGAAGCATCACAACTTTACCAAGCACATTATACACCTCAGTAAAGTAGTATTGATTACATTAAAGTATACCAACAGGGTAAATATTTCCCCAAGACTTTAAACATATATACAGTTCATATATCTCTATCGCCTTCCCTTTACCCTCGTTGTTTATGATAGAAAAAGCTGGGCTCTGCAAGTCCTGATCGCTCATCCTTCTCATGCCACACTTATAGTAAGATGGTGTTTGGTTATCATCACACTTTATTACACACTCGTTAATTATGTTTAAACACTTTGTATGTAATATGTAAAAATAGTGTGAGACTACAACTCATCATGGAAACGATGTTCGGTACCAGAACAACTTAAGTGTGATACCATGGCCTGCATTTTTGTTGCTTAAGGGGTCTCCCAAACACCTCTTCCTAAGTGATTTATTTTACTTATTTCTCCTTGCTTTCCTCTTCTGCCATATTTAAATCATCCTAATATCACCATACTCTCCATAAATAGTGTAAAAAATTACATTAACCAGACATATCCAAAACAAATCACTAAGGTAGAGGTGTTGGGGAGCCTATATGTACAGTGTAATATTGTGTTGACAGATGGAGTGGCCAGCTGGCTATGGCCTGCCTTGTGGCTGAACTGACAGTGTGGTTCAGCTTGGCTGCCCCAACACACACCACCATCACCACCACCACCACCACCACACACCACCATCACCACACACCACCATCACCACACACCACCATCACCACCACACACCACCATCACCACCACACACCACCACCACACACCACCATCACCACAAAAATGGACTATACCAGGTTAGAGCCTTAACACCAGCCATGCATTGATTAAGTCTGTATTGTGAGTGGCATAACAGGCTTCATAAGGCCTATTCCTCAGTTATTTATCTGGCATATTGTACCCTAACACTTCTTCGTATGCTGTTTACATTTTTTGTGATAGGTGGGGGCGCTAACCATCCACTTACTCACTCACTCGATGTAGTGTTCCTCTTGGGTGTCTGCCCTTTCCTCTCCTCCATCCTTCTTTCCTTCCTTTCTCTAGTCTTTCTGTCTTTCCTTCATTCTTTCCTCATCTTTCTGCCTACGGGTGACTTTACACTCCCTCTTCTGTCTTTCGTTCCTTCATTGTTTCCTCTTCCTTCTGCCTGTGGGTGACTCAAATGGTTTCTTGTACACCAGGAAACCATTTACTACGCTGGGTGGTAACCATATAACCAATTTTGGCGTCTGGTGGTTTAGTGGGTAATTACAGCGCTCCAATCGGATTGAGCCGGTGAAGGTTTATATTCAAGGGGTGGTTGGGGTTTATTGCTCACGTAATGCCACTCAGGGCTGAGTGAGGCTGGTTGCTCTCATCTTAAATGTCAGGACCAACTTGCCTAGCCCTGGGATTCTATGCTCCTCATGGGGCAACTTAGGATTGAATGATGGATGGATGGATAGAAATGGTTTGCATCAGTATTGGTGTTGTGATGAGGAGGGGTAGATTGAGGTGGTTTGGGCATGTTGAGGGGATGGAGGATGACATCTGGGTGTGGAAAGTGAGAAGTGTGATTACTGGGGGTTGGGTTGCGAGAGGCAGACCAAAGAAGACCTGGGATGAGGTCGTGGAGCATGATGTCAGGGATAAGGAATTGAATAGGGAGGCTGCTAGAGATCAAGCAGTGTGGAGAGCCGCCATTAGGTGACCAAGACCAACGCATGGAAGCATGTTGGAGCCTTTATATATGATATAATGCGAATGATACAAAGATGAACAGAGGAAGGATTTTTTTTTTTTCAATAGAAAATTCCATACACCAAATTACAGGTGTCCTCCATTCATAAAAAATCTGTAACAGTTAGAGACACTAGTATTATAGGAGTGAATGATAGACAGAATATTGTAGAGGTGGATGATAGATAGACAGATTAGTATTACATAGGAGTGGATGATAGACAATAGGATATATAGGGGCAGATGATAGATAAATAGGTAGCACAGTAATATAGAATGTAATCATTCAGACAGAACTGGAGTGTACTGAGCCTGGCCTGCCCATCCATCAACGTGTGGATGGAGCCGAGAGACTGGCCGACAGTGGCTGACATGCGGTTCCTTCACACCTCAGAGACACAGTGCTTGGGGGTCATGGCGGCCTGGATGTATCAGGCACCCACATCAGCTCATATCTCTGACTGGGGTAAAGGTAATCTGGTTGTTTTTAGTGCATCAGAAACTCAATTCTTACATCTGTCAGCCCAACAGAATCTTCCTCAGGAGTACCTTGTAATTTTTAACAATATCCAGCTTAATCCTGCATCATCTTTAAACATACTTGGAGTTTCAGTCTCTCAGGATTTATCTTGGAAAGACCATATTACCTCTTGTAAAATCTGCATGCAAGAACTCCGTACCTTCTTTACCCCTGCACAGTTGTTGACTTTTTACACGGGTTTTATTCGCCCCTGTGTAGAGTACAACTCTCATGTGTGGGGAGGCTCCCCACATACAGCTCTTCTCAACAAGGTGGAGTCAAAGGCTTTTCATCTCATTAACTCTCCTCCTCTTACTGGCTCCCTTCAACCTCTGTCTCTTCGCCACACTGTTGCATCTTTATCTCTTTTCTATCGCTACTTCAGTGGTCACTGCTCCTCTGAACTGTCTGCTTGCATCCTTCCGCCTTTACAACGAGTGCGTAGCACCCGTCTAGCAACAAACTCTCATCCCTTTTCTGCCCAGCTCTCTAATGCAAGAGTTAACTGTTACTCCCAGTCCTTCATTTATGCAACAGGTCAACTCTGGAACTGTCTTTCACCGTCTGTACTTCCTACTTCCCATGATCTCCGGTCTTTCAAGCAATGTGTCCAGGCGTCTCAGACTGTACTGTACGGATCTAGAATTTGGCTGTCTGTTGTCTTGTTTTTGTTTTTTCATGGAGGGAGCAGTTTGTGGGCTCCTGGCCTTTGGTTCTTTCTTCTTTGCATTAAAAAAAAAAACTCCCTCCAGTGCATCAGGAGGCTTACATTAACTCTTCTTTGGAGCTGTGTTCAGTTTGCCTTCTGTATTTCCAACCCTCTCATGCTTAGGACAAGTCTAGGATTCTGTTCACCTGATGTCTGATGATTTTATTCTGTTGAGTATGGGAGATTGGTCAGTATTCTTGTTGGTTAAGGAAGCTCCCTAACACCTCTTCCTAAGTGATTTATTTTGCCTATTTACACCATACTGTCCTCTTCTGTGCTACATGAATTCTTTCAGTATTACCATACTCTGCATAGCCTAAAGCTCCCTAACACTTCTTCCTAAGCAGTTCATTTTGTTTATTACACCATACTCTCCTTCTCAGTGTTGTATAAATTCTTCCAGTAACTATCACCACACTCTGCATCAAGCTACCTAACACCTCTTCCTAAGTAATTTATTTTGTTTATTACACCTTACTGGCCTCTTCTGTGTTACAAAAATCCCTTCATTACCACCATACTGTATAAATAACTTACAAAAGGATATCAACCAGCCATATCCCAAAATAAATCACTGAGGCAGAGGTGTTGGGGAGCTTCCATAGCTAACCAAGGAGAATACGAACCTGAGGTGTGAGGCATTAGTTAGAGAAGAACAGGGAGGCTTTAGCAAGGCAAGAGGTTGTGTGGATCAGATATTCATTCTTAGATCTTTAGTGGAAAAGTTTCTAGAGAAGGCAAAGAAGTTGTATGCGGCTTTCATGGATTTGGAGAAAGTATATGACAGGGTGGATAGACAAGGATTGTGGAATGTATTAAGAATATATGGAGTAGATGGGAAGTTGTTGAATGCTGTGAAGAGTATGTATGATGGTGCGAAGGCTGCAGTGCGTGTGGATAGTGAACTGAGTGAATTTTTCTATTTGAAGGTTGGGTTGAAACAGGGATGTGTCATGTCTCCATGGTTGTTCAATCTGTACATGGATGGGGTAATAAAAGAGGTTCAAGGTAGGGCAGTGGATGTTGGAGTGGCCCTGGTGAGAGAGGATAGTGTTTGGAAACTCCCTGTACTGTTGTTTGCAGATGATACTGTGTTGTTGAGCGAAGTCAACAACACAGTATCATCTGCAAACAACAGTACAGGGAGTTTCCAAACACTATCCTCTCTCACCAGGACCACTCCAACATCAACAACACAGTATCATCTGCAAACAACAGTACAGGGAGTTTCCAAACACTATCCTCTCTCACCAGGGCCACTCCAACATCCACTACTTGGTGGATGAGTCTGGGAGAGTGTGTAAGAAATGGAATCTAAAGGTGAATGTAGGGAAGAGTAAAGTGATGGTCTTTGAGAGAGGTGAAGTCAGTGAATGTACAGTGAGGCTGGATGGTGAGGAATTGGAAAATGAGAGTACGTTTAAGTACTTGGGTAGTGTGATGAGTAAGGATGGAAGTTTGGAGGGTGAAGTGCTTGAAAGGGTACAACAAGGAAGAAAGGTTGCTGGTTCCTTGAAGGCAGTGATAAGAAACAAGGAAGTGAGCATGGAAGTGAAAAAGTTACTACATGACAGTATTGTGATACCAACTCTAACGTATGGAAGTGAAGCTTGGACGTTGTTGGAAGGACACAAGTCAAGAGTGAGAGCAGTGGAAATGAGTTATTTAAGAGGAGCCTGTGGAGTCACATGGAGAGACAGACTAACAAATGAGGATATAAAGGAGCGTTGTGGTGTGGATGTGGATGTGATAGGAAGCGTTAGGAGAAACACACTGAGGTGGTTTGGCCATGTGGAAAGGATGGAGAGCGAGAGACTGATGAGGAGAGTGTATGTGAGTGGGGTGGAGGGGAGGAGAGGGAGGGGGAGGCCGAGGATGAGATGGAGGGATGGAGTGGAGAGGTATATGAGAGAGGGGGGTGTGAGTTGGGAGCAGGGCAGTGAAATGGCGGGGGACAGGGCGACGTGGAGGCGATTTGTTTGTGGCCACCCCGTACGGGATTAAGGCCTCTGGCAATAGGTAGATAGATAGATAGTATAACAATAATAGACAGGTTTGTCTGTAAATACTCTTGTTTCCCCTATAAAGTTGCCGTGCTCTATAAACGCTTTAAAAGAAAACGGTATATTTAGGCTACACTTTTATACAATTTTAATTTTGACGCCCGACACCCTAATCCCGCAAAGGGTGGCCGCAGACAAAACGCCTCCAGGTCTTTCTGTCACCCACCATTTGACTGCCCTCCCCCCAACTCACCCCCCCCCTCATATACCTCTTATCTCCATCCCTCCACCTCATCCTCGGTCTCTCCCTCCCTCTCCCTCCCTCCACTTCACCTACTGTGCCCGTATTCTGTTTGGGTAAGGAAGCACCCTAACACCTTTTCCTATGCGATTTATTTTCCAGACTACTCATTGATATCCGTTTCCTTCATATGGCTTTTCAATATCGATATAGATTGCATGAATAACACTCAAGAATATAGTAACGGAGCAGGATCAGGAATAAATCAGTAAGGAAGAGGTGTTTTATGAGACCACCACCCTGTATTAATAACTGTACTAGCTGCCACGAAAAGTTAGCAAGGTATAAAACACACGCATAAATTGCTAAAAAACCGGTATTACGGTCTCCAGTAAATTGGCGAAAATTCACAATCTTTTCATCTTGAATATTGGATTGCAAGAGGATGGCACCGTTCGAATATGATGCTAGTCACGAAGAAGAGCAATTGAGGGAGCAGATAGAGATTGAGAGGGAGAGAGGAGGGGGGGAGAGAGAGACAGATAGAGATACAGAGAGAGAGAGAGAGAGAGAGAGAGAGAGAGAGAGAGCCATAGAGGTAGATGGCTAGACAGATAGATAAACAGAGGTATAGGTAGATACATAGAGATACAGACATAGAGATAGATAGAGATAGAGATAGAAAGAGATTGACAGCAGTCGGTAATGGTAGATTGGTAGAGATAGACAGATAGATGTAAACAGATAAAGAGAGATAACGGTAGATAGATAGAGATAGAGAAATAGACAAATAGATAGAGATAAAGCTGGAAGTAGACAGAGATATAGAGAGACAGATATAGAGACAAATACCTAGATACAAATACCTAGATACAGATAGAGAGAGGTAGATAGAAATAGATATAGATGTACAGTAGATAGATAAAGATGGAGCCTGGCAGGGCTACTGGTGTGGCATCAACGCGTTGACACCACACACCAGCTGTGACCCTCCACCACCACCACCACCTGGCCGCAAAAGAGTCGCCACAGGGGTTTTAGCTTCGGTCTAAACCCGGTCCACGTTCCTTCCAAACCCCTCATAACCAAGGGGGTGAATTTATCGAAGGCTTTACCCAGTTTTTGGTGGATCTTGTTCAAAAGTGACGTTTTCTTTGGGTTTTGGGGTTTATCATCATCATCATCATCACCATACATCTCAACATCATCATTTTCCTCCTCCTCCTCCTCCTCCTCCTCCTCAGCATCATCATACATATCCTCTTCGTCATCTTCTTCCTCCTCCTCCTCTTCCTCCTCCTCCTCCTTCTCCTCGTCCTCAGGGAAGGAAGAGGTAAGGGTCATAAACTTAGCACATCTTTATAACTGTTCGTGCCAGAGGTATTGTTGTTTACAGTACCAAACATACCCCTGATGGGTGTCCACACAGTACTCATTACACTTACAGTTGTCCGACCCACAAAATCTGGGAATTAGACAGATTTTACGATCCGGATCATACTTCCCTTGTCCGCAATTGCACGTACTCTTAATTCCTCTCATTTTCAACTGGAGGAGGTTAAGGCCTGACTCATATAATGGCCTGCAGCCCCCGCCACCCACCTGGCCTTCTCCATGGCACGGGTTTGCTGTTCTTCGTGAGCATCGGGCCTCACTTGGCTCAAAAAGCGCCCCACAGCACGGGTTTGGGCAGAAGGAGAATCGTGCACACCCGAAGGGGCTCTTGTCGTTAATGGCCCGAAAGTCCCCCTCAGGCTTTTGTAATGCCGGTTCTGTTGAGTCCCACTACACCATGTCGGCCAGATAGGACACGCGGTGCACTGTACACCAGCACATGTACAGCCAGGCCGTGGACGTGAAGTAGTAAACAGCCAACATGTCTTTGTCACTGGCTTCTCGAATGTTCTCAATCCCGCGGCTGTCTGAACCATCCGTGTTGCAAAAGATTTTCTGTGAATGCTTACCGCAGAGCCCCTGTCTCTTGCCCTCCATACGAGTTACAGCGTCGTATTTTGTGCTGAGCTGGAGCTTCTCTGCCACACTTGATACATAGGTTATACAGTGGAAAAAGCTTTGGCTGCAGTATCTTGTCGCGTCCAGATGAGAGGTGGCGGCAGCCTGAGGCAAGCGTTGTGTCAGAGGATGCACAATATCCGTCTCATTCAGTACATCTCTAACCGTAGTGTGCAAAACACGCAGAAGAAAGGCAGCAGCTAACACCAGCAGTCCCATGTACTTTTCTTCCTTCAAACCAAATTTATTATAGCCTACGTCTGGCTGGAGTGGGTGGAAAGTTGGGATGGTGTCAGGGGGAGGTTTGGGTTTGTATGTACACGTTGCAGTTAGCCCCTTAAGCAGACGACCTGTACTGGGTGCCCCTTAAGCAGACGACCTGTACTGGATGCCCCTTAAGCAGACGACCTGTACTGGATGCCCCTTAAGCAGACGACCTGTACTGGGTGCCCCTTAAGCAGACGACCTGTACTGGATGCCCCTTAAGCAGACGACCTGTACTGGGTGTCAGCCCCTTAAGCAGACGACCTGTACTGGGTGCCCCTTAAGCAGACGACCTGTACTGGGTGCCCCTTAAGCAGACGACCTGTACTGGGTGCCCCTTAAGCAGACGACCTGTACTGGGTGCCCCTTAAGCAGACGACCTGTACTGGGTGCCCTCTTGACTGACGCATTCATCTTGGCCGCACCACCAATCTGCCTGGCGCGGTGAACGGCCTTGTAAAGAGATGGTGGGTTGGTTTTGGCTTTAGGTGTGCTCTGGCCCCTCTCATCTTCAACCTCCTCCTCCTCATCCTCTCTCTTCTTCCTCTTTTTTCTTCTCTCCTTCCTCCACTCCTTCCTTCCCTCCTTCCTCCACTCCATCTTTCCTCCCCTTCTCTCTTTCCTTCCTTCCTCCTCTCCTTCCTTCCCTCCTTCCTCTTCTCTCTCCTTCTCTCCTTCCTCTTCTCTCTCCTTCTCTCCTTCCTCTTCTCTCTCCTTCCCTCCTTCCTCTTCTCTCTCCTTCCCTCCTTCCTCCTCTCTCTCCTTCCCTCCTTCCTCCTCTCTCTTCTTCCCTCCTTCCTCCTCTCTCTCCTTCCCTCCTTCCTCCTCTCTCTCCTTCCCTCCATCCTCCTCTCTCTCTTTCTTTCCTTCCTCCTCTCTCTCCTTCTCTTCCTCCTCCTCTCTCTCCTTCCCTCCCTCCTCCTTTCTCTCCTCCTTCTTTCCTCCTCTCTCTCCTACTCTCCTTCCTCTTCTCTCTCCATCCCTCCTTCCTCCATCCCTCCTGCCTCCTATCTCTCCTTCCCTCCATCCTCTTCTCTCTCCTTCCCTCCTTCCTCCTCTCTCTCCTTCCTACCTTCCTCCTCTCCCTTCTTCCCTGCTTCCTCCTGTCTCTTCTTGCCCTCTTCCTCTTCTCTCTCCTTTCTTCCATCCTCCTTCTCTCTCTCCTTCTCCTCTTCCTCCCCCTCCCCTTCTTCCTCTCCCTCATCCTCCCTTTCCTCCTCTCCCTCTTCCTCCCCTTCTCCCTCATCCCCCCCATCCTTCTCTTCCTCATCCTCCTCATCCTTCTCCTCCTCCTCCTCCTCCACATCCTTCTCATCCTCACCTAATAAGTCCTAAAGCCATTATTTTCCCTGCCTCCCCTGCACCTCCAGTTGCCACTCTGTTTGCCCGTCCCAGTCTAGGTCTTTCCACGCGATTCTTTCCCTCCTCCTGTCTCTCTCTTGTCTCACGTCCCTCTTTCCTTTCAGTCTGTCTCGCGTCACCTCTCCTCCTCCTCCTCCCCTCCTCCTCCTCTCCTCGGCTTCTCCTCCCTTCCTCACACTCTCCTCCTTTCCTCCTACCTTCCTCGCCTCTCCCACCACCACCACCAACACGATTAACACAAAGATCACCTTCATTTTCATTTCTTTCTTCAGTTTGGATCGTTTTGCTTATATTTACAGGCGGGTTTTGAGATCTCCTTAATCCACGAAGACTATAAAGTAAGAATGTAGCCGGGGGAAGAGGAAGATGGTGACATTCTTATAGGACTGGTGGAATTGTAAAGCCGTGTGTGTTTAAAGGTGAGGCGTTGAGTCAGGTGAGTCAAATGGTGTGGAGGAGGAAGGAAGGACCAGTGATAAGAGTAATGAGTAAAGGATAATGACTATACAGTGTGACGCGCCGTACCGTAGTGATGATGACACTGGTAAAGAAGGGTTGATAGTTGTGGTGGTGATGGTGGTGCTGGCTCTGGTAGTGGTGATGATGATAGTGATGATAGGTGCAGGGATGATAATATAATACTTATATATACATATTTTTACTTCTATATACTTTATCTATGTTGTTTATATCTTATATGCATTATATATTTTACCTGTATTATCTACCTATCTATTGCCAGACGCCTAAATCCCGTAGGAGGTGGCCATAAACAAATCGCCTCCATGTCGCTCTGTCCAACGCCATTTCACTGTCCTGCTCCCATCTCACACACTCTCCCTCATATACCTCTCCACTCCATCCCTCCATCTCATTCTCGGCCTTCCCCTCCCTCTCCCCCTCCACATCACTCACATACACTCTCATTTGTCAGTCTCTCACTCTCCATCCTCTCCACATGGCCAAACCACCTCAGTGTGTTTCTCCTAATGCTTCCTATCACATCCACATCCACACCACAACGCTCCTTCACTTCCTCTTTCGTCAGTCTGTCTCTCCATGTAACTCCACAGGCTCCTCTCAAATAACTCATTGCCACTGCTCTCACTCTTGACTTGTGTCCCACCAACAAGGTCCCTTAAATAAATCCTTCCAGAATATAATAGTTTAGTAGAAGGCAGAATGAACCTGTATGTACGTCACCTGCAATGAGGGAGGTTAAGGAAAAAAAACAAAAAAAGAAAGAAAAGGGTATGTTTGATTATTACAGAACCCCGTAGATGGCAGGCCGTGGAGGGATGGAGGGAGAGAAGGGGGGAGGGAGGAAGGGGGGGCGTGGAGGGTGGGAGGGAGGGATGAAGGGGGAAAAGGAATTTGTGCCGGCTTTATGTGGAGAGAAGGAGGGAGGAGAGGAGGAATAGAGGGGGATGGAAGGATTGAGGGACGGAGGAGGGGGAAGGAGAGGTGCAGGATGGAGAGACAGAGGAGGAGGGGAGGAGAAAGGGGGATGGAGGAAAGGTGGTGGGGGTCGGAGAGACGGAGGAGGAGGAGAGAAGGAAGTGGAGGACGGAGAGAGGGAGGGGGCAAGAGTGTGGGAGGCGAAGAGAAGGAGGGGGTTGGAGGAAACCATAGAGGTAGGAGGAAACTACCGACTTCCATCAGACTTAGATCCAAATTAGACTAATCCATAACATACATATGTACACACCTATCATTCACAAATGTACGTATTCATATATCCCAAAAGAAAGACGGTACAAGCAGCCATTACCGTACTTTACGCTAATCAAGAGTTGTACATATATACACATACATGAACACATACCCTACATACATCCATATAAAGCAATATATATACACAAAAAATATGGAAACCATATGGAGTGGAAGGGGCCGAAGTGGAGGGGGGTGGACGGGAGGAATGGGGAGGCAGGGAGGGAGGGGGTGGAGGGAGGTACGTTTCCCTTGGTCGCCGGCTCATTCCGAGTTGGGCTGTGCTGGTGGGAGCATCTGTGCCTCTTTGGGTAAGTATAATTTCCTTTTTCATCCAATTAATTCTTTTCATAATGGAACTTTTAAAATTTTTGGCTTGATGTTATGGAAGTCCGTTAAACTTGATTTTCTGGAATATTTAACCAGCAGCGGCGATTTTGTAAGTCCGACCCATATGGAAGCATCACTTTAATTTTACTCCTGTATCATATTTTCCGTACCTCAGTGTCAGAATAAGATCGTAGCATGGCCCTTCATACTTCCCATTGTACTTTATCGTGACTAGCAGCCCATATGGTGTTAATCTAATGTTTATAGATGGGACTTCAAAGATGGCGTTGGTAACAGCAGCAAGCAAAGTTCGTGAAGCGTAATTGGTAGTTTTTGAAATTATGCTTGTTTTCATTTGATATTTTTCCCCAAAGTTTGATATTGAGGGCATAATTTGGAGTTAATAGCTTTCCAAATAGTTTTCAAAATGTATATTGTGGTAGCAGAAAGCATAAAACTGAACGCAATTGAGTTTATTTTAGGTTTCCATATATTTGGAATTTCGAGGGATAGCCTACAAATGATTGAGATAACTCATTTTTTTTTTCAGTGTCTATTTTCAACCGACGAAGTTTGAATTCGTGACCAAGATGAATTCAAGCCACCAAGTTAGTCGGATGTTTGAATTCAAGCGACCAAGAAGGTTTAAATTCAGGCGACCAGGGGGTTTGAATTCAAGCCACCAAGAAGACGGGGGTTGGAATTCAAGATCAAGACGGGTGTTTGGATTCAACGGACGAAGGCGTTTCAGTTAAGTATTTTTTTTTTCTTACCATTCCGGCTCAGGACAGTTGGAGACGATTTTGACTAGTAACCAAGGAGACTCATTTGTATATTAAATTTGTAGTAACGGTGATGGAATAGTGTTAGTTGTACTCCCTATTGCCTGAATGGAAGGTAGTTGAGGAAAGCCAGCCTGCAGTCCACTGGGTTCTCTGAAATAGAAAAGGGTTCAGTGGAAAAGCTAACAGGTTTTTCAGATGGTGTGCTGTAGCTAACCTTTAATGTATTGTATTTGGCTGTGTAGAGAGGATAGACAGCAAGAGAGGTGGAGGGGGCGAAGGGGGAGGCCGAGGATGCGTTGGAGGGATGGATTGGAGAGGTATATGGGAGGGGTGTGTGAGCTGGGAGCAGGGCAGTGAAATGGTGGGGGACAGCAACATGGAGGCGATTTGTTTGTGGCCACCCCTGACGGAATTAGATATTTTAATCAGCTTAGGAGACAAATTAGATGGGTTAGTTTGAATCCTCCACTACCAGACATGGCCATGTGAAATAATCTTTATAGTAGCATGGTTCAGATTGGCAATTAAGCTCCCTAACACCTTTTTATAAGTAGTTTATTCTTACTGTCCTTGCCATGTAAGTCCTGCCATTATTGCCATACACCGCATAAATATTTTGCAGAACTAGTAATCAGTTCCCTAACACCTTTCCCTAAGTAGTTTGGTTTATCCTTGCCATGTAAATCCTGCCATTTTTGCCATACTCTGCATAAATATTTTGCAAAACTATTAATCAGCTCCCTAACACTAATAAAAATCCTTCCAATATTGCCATAGTCTGCATAAATAACTTCCAGAGATATATTAACCAGAACTCCCTAACACCTTTTCATAAGTAACTTTTTTACCGTTCTGTTAACTACTGTATATAAATCCGTCCAATATTGCCATACTCTGCATAAATAACTTCTAGAAGGATATTAACCAGCCATAAAAAATAAATCGCTAAGGGAAAGATGTTGGGGGAGCTTCCTTAATTGAGAATACCTGTTCACATTAGTTTACAACTTTGAATAGGGAAGTTACATTATAATACAGGCATAGACAATATCAGGTAGAAATCAGTACATGTTTAGGGATTTTGTAATGTGATTGTAATTGCTGTACAGGTGAGGTTATGTATGTGATTGTAATTACTGTACAGGTGAGGTTATGTATGTGATTGTAATTACTGTACAGGTGAGGTTAAGTAATGTGATTGTAATTGCTGTACAGGTGAGGTTATGTAATTGGGGTGTTACTGGAAGACTAAGAGGGTGTATGTAGGTGGAGGGAGTGGGAGACCGAGGATGAAGTGGAGGGAGGGAGTTGAGAGGTATGTGAGGGAGGGGGGAGGGCAGTCAAATGGTGGGTGACAGAGCGACTTGGAGGCGTTTTGTCTGCGGCCACCCTTTGTGGGATTAGGGCGTCAGGCTATAGATAGGGTATAGTTAATGGAGGACTGGATGGATGGTGGATACTCTTTATAAAAAAAACTATGGTGACACTTGTATATCAGAGTATATAGCTTGGGGCAAAATAGCGACTTGGAGGCGTTTTGTCTGTGGCCACCCTTTGCGGAATTAAGGTGTAGGGCTATAGATACGGTATAAAAATCCATGGTGACACTTGTATAGCAGAGTATATAGCTTGGGGCAAAATAGTGACGTGGAGGCGTTTTGTCTGTGGCCACCCTTTGCGGAATTAAGGTGTAGGGCTATAGATACGGTATAAAAATCCATGGTGACACTTGTATAGCAGAGTATATAGCTTGGGGCAAAATAGTGACGTGGAGGCGTTTTGTCTGTGGCCACCCTTTGCGGAATTAAGGTGTAGGGCTGTAGATACGGTATAAAAATCCATGGTGACACTTGTATAGCAGAGTATATAGCTTGGGGCAAAATAGTGACGTGGAGGCGTTTTGTCTGTGGCCACCCTTTGCGGAATTAAGGTGTAGGGCTATAGATACGATATAAAAATCCATGGTGACACTTGTATAGCAGAGTATATAGCTTGGGGCAAAATAGTGACGTGGAGGCGTTTTGTCTGTGGCCACCCTTTGCGGAATTAAGGTGTATGGCTATAGATACGGTATAAAAATCCGTGGTGACACTTGTATAGCAGAGTATATAGCTTGGGGCAAAATAGTGACATGGAGGCGTTTTGTCTGTGGCCACCCTTACGGAATTAAGGTGTAGGGCTATAGATACGGTATAAAAATCCGTGGTGACACTTGTATAGCAGAGTATATAGCTTGGGGCAAAATAGTGACGTGGAGGCGTTTTGTCTGTGGCCACCCTTTCCGGAATTAAGGTGTAGGGCTATAGATACGGTATAAAAATCCGTGGTGACACTTGTATAGCAGAGTATATAGCTTGGGGCAAAATAGTGACGTGGAGGCGTTTTGTCTGTGGCCACCCTTTGCGGAATTAAGGTGTAGGGCTATAGATACGGTATAAAAATCCGTGGAGACACTTGTATAGCAGAGTATATAGCTTGGGGCAAAATAGTGACGTGGAGGCGTTTTGTCTGTGGCCACCCTTTGCGGAATTAAGGTGTAGGGCTATAGATACGGTATAAAAATCCATGGTGACACTTGTATAGCAGAGTATATAGCTTGGGGCAAAATAGTGACGTGGAGGCGTTTTGTCTGTGGCCACCCTTTGCGGAATTAAGGTGTAGGGCTATAGATACGGTATAAAAATCCATGCTGACACTTGTATAGCAGAGTATATAGCTTGGGGCAAAATAGTGACGTGGAGGCGTTTTGTCTGTGGCCACCCTTTGCGGAATTAAGGTATAGGGCTATAGATACGGTATAAAAATCCGTGGTGACACTTGTATAGCAGAGTATATAGCTTGGGGCAAAATAGTGACGTGGAGGCGTTTTGTCTGTGGCCACCCTTTGCGGAATTAAGGTGTAGGGCTATAGATACGGTATAAAAATCCATGGTGACACTTGTATAGCAGAGTATATAGCTTGGGGCAAAATAGTGACGTGGAGGCGTTTTGTCTGTGGCCACCCTTTTCGGAATTAAGGTGTAGGGCTATAGATACGGTATAAAAATCCATGGTGACACTTGTATAGCAGAGTATATAGCTTGGGGCAAAATAGTGATGTGGAGGCGTTTTGTCTGTGGCCACCCTTTGCGGAATTAAGGTGTTGGGCTATAGATACAGTAAAAAAATCCGTGGTGACACTTGTATAGCAGAGTATATAGCTTGGGGCAAAATAGTGACGTGGAGGCGTTTTGTCTGTGGCCACCCTTTGCGGAATGAAGGTGTAGGGCTATAGATACGGTATAAAAATCCGTGGTGACACTTGTATAGCAGAGAATGTAGCTTCGGGTCAAAATAGTGACGTGGAGGCGTTTTGTCTGTGGCCACCCTTTGCGGAATTAAGGTGTAGGGCTATAGATACGGTATAATAATCCGTGGTGACACTTGTATAGCAGAGTATATAGCTTGGGGCAAAATAGTGACGTGGAGGCGTTTTGTCTGTGGCCACCCTTTGCGGAATTAAGGTGTAGGGCTATAGATACGGTATAAAGATCCGTGGTGACACTTGTATAGCAGAGTATATAGCTTGGGGCAAAATAGTGACGTGGAGGCGTTTTGTCTGTGGCCACTCTTTGCGGAATTAAGGTGTAGGTCTATAGATACGGTATAAAAATCCATGGTGACACTTGTATAGCAGAGTATATAGCTTGGGGCAAAATAGTGACGTGGAGGCGTTTTGTCTGTGGCCACCCTTTGCGGAATTAAGGTGTAGGGCTATAGATACGATATAAAAATCCGTGGTGACACTTGTATAGCAGAGTATATCGCTTGGGGCAAAATAGTGACGTGGAGGCGTTTTGTCTGTGGCCACCCTTTGCGGAATTAAGGTGTAGGGCTATAGATACGGTATAAAAATCCGTGGTGACACTTGTATAGCAGAGTATATAGCTTGGGGCAAAATAGTGACGTGGAGGCGTTTTGTCTGTGGCCACCCTTTGCGGAATTAAGGTGTAGGGCTATAGATACGGTATGAAAATCCGTGGTGACACTTGTATAGCAGAGTATATAGCTTGGGGCAAAATAGTGACGTGGAGGCGTTTTGTCTGTGGCCACCCTTTGCGGAATTAAGGTGTAGGGCTATAGATACGGTATAAAAATCCGTGGAGACACTTGTATAGCAGAGTATATAGCTTGGGGCAAAATAGTGACGTGGAGGCGTTTTGTCTGTGGCCACCCTTTGCGGAATTAAGGTGTAGGGCTATAGATACGGTATAAAAATCCATGGTGACACTTGTATAGCAGAGTATATAGCTTGGGGCAAAATAGTGACGTGGAGGCGTTTTGTCTGTGGCCACCCTTTGCGGAATTAAGGTGTAGGGCTATAGATACGGTATAAAAATCCATGGTGACACTTGTATAGCAGAGTATATAGCATGGGGCAAAATAGTGACGTGGAGGCGTTTTGTCTGTGGCCACCCTTTGCGGAATTAAGGTATAGGGCTATAGATACGGTATAAAAATCCGTGGTGACACTTGTATAGCAGAGTATATAGCTTGGGGCAAAATAGTGACGTGGAGGCGTTTTGTCTGTGGCCACCCTTTGCGGAATTAAGGTGTAGGGCTGTAGATACGGTATAAAAATCCATGGTGACACTTGTATAGCAGAGTATATAGCTTGGGGCAAAATAGTGACGTGGAGGCGTTTTGTCTGTGGCCACCCTTTTCGGAATTAAGGTGTAGGGCTATAGATACGGTATAAAAATCCATGGTGACACTTGTATAGCAGAGTATATAGCTTGGGGCAAAATAGTGACGTGGAGGCGTTTTGTCTGTGGCCACCCTTTGCGGAATTAAGGTGTAGGGCTATAGATACGGTATAAAAATCCGTGGTGACACTTGTATAGCAGAGTATATAGCTTGGGGCAAAATAGTGACGTGGAGGCGTTTTGTCTGTGGCCACCCTTTGCGGAATTAAGGTGTAGGGCTATAGATACGGTATAAAAATCCGTGGTGACACTTGTATAGCAGAGTATATAGCTTGGGGCAAAATAGTGACGTGGAGGCGTTTTGTCTGTGGCCACCCTTTGCGGAATTAAGGTGTAGGGCTATAGATACGGTATAAAAATCCGTGGTGACACTTGTATAGCAGAGTATATAGCTTGGGGCAAAATAGTGACGTGGAGGCGTTTTGTCTGTGGCCACCCTTTGCGGAATTAAGGTGTAGGGCTATAGATACGGTATAAAAATCCATGGTGACACTTGTATAGCAGAGTATATAGCTTGGGGCAAAATAGTGACGTGGAGGCGTTTTGTCTGTGGCCACCCTTTGCGGAATTAAGGTGTAGGGCTATAGATACGGTATAAAAATCCATGGTGACACTTGTATAGCAGAGTATATAGCTTGGGGCAAAATAGTGACGTGGAGGCGTTTTGTCTGTGGCCACCCTTTGCGGAATTAAGGTGTAGGGCTATAGATACGGTATAAAAATCCATGGTGACACTTGTATAGCAGAGTATATAGCTTGGGGCAAAATAGTGACGTGGAGGCGTTTTGTCTGTGGCCACCCTTTGCGGAATTAAGGTGTAGGGCTATAGATACGGTATAAAAATCCGTGGTGACACTTGTATAGCAGAGTATATAGCTTGGGGCAAAATAGTGACGTGGAGGCGTTTTGTCTGTGGCCACCCTTTGCGGAATTAAGGTGTAGGGCTATAGATACGGTATAAAAATCCGTGGTGACACTTGTATAGCAGAGTATATAGCTTGGGGCAAAATAGTGACGTGGAGGCGTTTTGTCTGTGGCCACCCTTTGCGGAATTAAGGTGTAGGGCTATAGATACGGTATAAAAATCCGTGGTGACACTTGTATAGCAGAGTATATAGCTTGGGGCAAAATAGTGACGTGGAGGCGTTTTGTCTGTGGCCACCCTTTGCGGAATTAAGGTGTAGGGCTATAGATACGGTATAAAAATCCATGGTGACACTTGTATAGCAGAGTATATAGCTTGGGGCAAAATAGTGACGTGGAGGCGTTTTGTCTGTGGCCACCCTTTGCGGAATTAAGGTGTAGGGCTATAGATACGGTATAAAAATCCATGGTGACACTTGTATAGCAGAGTATATAGCTTGGGGCAAAATAGTGACGTGGAGGCGTTTTGTCTGTGGCCACCCTTTGCGGAATTAAGGTGTAGGGCTATAGATACGGTATAAAAATCCATGGTGACACTTGTATAGCAGAGTATATAGCTTGGGGCAAAATAGTGACGTGGAGGCGTTTTGTCTGTGGCCACCCTTTGCGGAATTAAGGTGTAGGGCTATAGATACGGTATAAAAATCCGTGGTGACACTTGTATAGCAGAGTATATAGCTTGGGGCAAAATAGTGACGTGGAGGCGTTTTGTCTGTGGCCACCCTTTGCGGAATTAAGGTGTAGGGCTATAGATACGGTATAAAAATCCATGGTGACACTTGTATAGCAGAGTATATAGCTTGGGGCAAAATAGTGACGTGGAGGCGTTTTGTCTGTGGCCACCCTTTGCGGAATTAAGGTGTAGGGCTATAGATACGGTATAAAAATCCATGGTGACACTTGTATAGCAGAGTATATAGCTTGGGGCAAAATAGTGACGTGGAGGCGTTTTGTCTGTGGCCACCCTTTGCGGAATTAAGGTGTAGGGCTATAGATACGGTATAAAAATCCATGGTGACACTTGTATAGCAGAGTATATAGCTTGGGGCAAAATAGTGACGTGGAGGCGTTTTGTCTGTGGCCACCCTTTGCGGAATTAAGGTGTAGGGCTATAGATACGGTATAAAAATCCGTGGTGACACTTGTATAGCAGAGTATATAGCTTGGGGCAAAATAGTGACGTGGAGGCGTTTTGTCTGTGGCCACCCTTTGCGGAATTAAGGTGTAGGGCTATAGATACGGTATAAAAATCCATGGTGACACTTGTATAGCAGAGTATATAGCTTGGGGCAAAATAGTGACGTGGAGGCGTTTTGTCTGTGGCCACCCTTTGCGGAATTAAGGTGTAGGGCTATAGATACGGTATAAAAATCCATGGTGACACTTGTATAGCAGAGTATATAGCTTGGGGCAAAATAGTGACGTGGAGGCGTTTTGTCTGTGGCCACCCTTTGCGGAATTAAGGTGTAGGGCTATAGATACGGTATAAAAATCCGTGGTGACACTTGTATAGCAGAGTATATAGCTTGGGGCAAAATAGTGACGTGGAGGCGTTTTGTCTGTGGCCACCCTTTGCGGAATTAAGGTGTAGGGCTATAGATACGGTATAAAAATCCGTGGTGACACTTGTATAGCAGAGTATATAGCTTGGGGCAAAATAGTGACGTGGAGGCGTTTTGTCTGTGGCCACCCTTTGCGGAATTAAGGTGTAGGGCTATAGATACGGTATAAAAATCCGTGGTGACACTTGTATAGCAGAGTATATAGCTTGGGGCAAAATAGTGACGTGGAGGCGTTTTGTCTGTGGCCACCCTTTGCGGAATTAAGGTGTAGGGCTATAGATACGGTATAAAAATCCGTGGTGACACTTGTATAGCAGAGTATATAGCTTGGGGCAAAATAGTGACGTGGAGGCGTTTTGTCTGTGGCCACCCTTTGCGGAATTAAGGTGTAGGGCTATAGATACGGTATAAAAATCCATGGTGACACTTGTATAGCAGAGTATATAGCTTGGGGCAAAATAGTGACGTGGAGGCGTTTTGTCTGTGGCCACCCTTTGCGGAATTAAGGTGTAGGGCTATAGATACGGTATAAAAATCCATGGTGACACTTGTATAGCAGAGTATATAGCTTGGGGCAAAATAGTGACGTGGAGGCGTTTTGTCTGTGGCCACCCTTTGCGGAATTAAGGTGTAGGGCTATAGATACGGTATAAAAATCCATGGTGACACTTGTATAGCAGAGTATATAGCTTGGGGCAAAATAGTGACGTGGAGGCGTTTTGTCTGTGGCCACCCTTTGCGGAATTAAGGTGTAGGGCTATAGATACGGTATAAAAATCCGTGGTGACACTTGTATAGCAGAGTATATAGCTTGGGGCAAAATAGTGACGTGGAGGCGTTTTGTCTGTGGCCACCCTTTGCGGAATTAAGGTGTAGGGCTATAGATACGGTATAAAAATCCATGGTGACACTTGTATAGCAGAGTATATAGCTTGGGGCAAAATAGTGACGTGGAGGCGTTTTGTCTGTGGCCACCCTTTGCGGAATTAAGGTGTAGGGCTATAGATACGGTATAAAAATCCGTGGTGACACTTGTATAGCAGAGTATATAGCTTGGGGCAAAATAGTGACGTGGAGGCGTTTTGTCTGTGGCCACCCTTTGCGGAATTAAGGTGTAGGGCTATAGATACGGTATAAAAATCCGTGGTGACACTTGTATAGCAGAGTATATAGCTTGGGGCAAAATAGTGACGTGGAGGCGTTTTGTCTGTGGCCACCCTTTGCGGAATTAAGGTGTAGGGCTATAGATACGGTATAAAAATCCATGGTGACACTTGTATAGCAGAGTATATAGCTTGGGGCAAAATAGTGACGTGGAGGCGTTTTGTCTGTGGCCACCCTTTGCGGAATTAAGGTGTAGGGCTATAGATACGGTATAAAAATCCGTGGTGACACTTGTATAGCAGAGTATATAGCTTGGGGCAAAATAGTGACGTGGAGGCGTTTTGTCTGTGGCCACCCTTTGCGGAATTAAGGTGTAGGGCTATAGATACGGTATAAAAATCCATGGTGACACTTGTATAGCAGAGTATATAGCTTGGGGCAAAATAGTGACGTGGAGGCGTTTTGTCTGTGGCCACCCTTTGCGGAATTAAGGTGTAGGGCTATAGATACGGTATAAAAATCCATGGTGACACTTGTATAGCAGAGTATATAGCTTGGGGCAAAATAGTGACGTGGAGGCGTTTTGTCTGTGGCCACCCTTTGCGGAATTAAGGTGTAGGGCTATAGATACGGTATAAAAATCCATGGTGACACTTGTATAGCAGAGTATATAGCTTGGGGCAAAATAGTGACGTGGAGGCGTTTTGTCTGTGGCCACCCTTTGCGGAATTAAGGTGTAGGGCTATAGATACGGTATAAAAATCCATGGTGACACTTGTATAGCAGAGTATATAGCTTGGGGCAAAATAGTGACGTGGAGGCGTTTTGTCTGTGGCCACCCTTTGCGGAATTAAGGTGTAGGGCTATAGATACGGTATAAAAATCCGTGGTGACACTTGTATAGCAGAGTATATAGCTTGGGGCAAAATAGTGACGTGGAGGCGTTTTGTCTGTGGCCACCCTTTGCGGAATTAAGGTGTAGGGCTATAGATACGGTATAAAAATCCATGGTGACACTTGTATAGCAGAGTATATAGCTTGGGGCAAAATAGTGACGTGGAGGCGTTTTGTCTGTGGCCACCCTTTGCGGAATTAAGGTGTAGGGCTATAGATACGGTATAAAAATCCATGGTGACACTTGTATAGCAGAGTATATAGCTTGGGGCAAAATAGTGACGTGGAGGCGTTTTGTCTGTGGCCACCCTTTGCGGAATTAAGGTGTAGGGCTATAGATACGGTATAAAAATCCATGGTGACACTTGTATAGCAGAGTATATAGCTTGGGGCAAAATAGTGACGTGGAGGCGTTTTGTCTGTGGCCACCCTTTGCGGAATTAAGGTGTAGGGCTATAGATACGGTATAAAAATCCGTGGTGACACTTGTATAGCAGAGTATATAGCTTGGGGCAAAATAGTGACGTGGAGGCGTTTTGTCTGTGGCCACCCTTTGCGGAATTAAGGTGTAGGGCTATAGATACGGTATAAAAATCCGTGGTGACACTTGTATAGCAGAGTATATAGCTTGGGGCAAAATAGTGACGTGGAGGCGTTTTGTCTGTGGCCACCCTTTGCGGAATTAAGGTGTAGGGCTATAGATACGGTATAAAAATCCGTGGTGACACTTGTATAGCAGAGTATATAGCTTGGGGCAAAATAGTGACGTGGAGGCGTTTTGTCTGTGGCCACCCTTTGCGGAATTAAGGTGTAGGGCTATAGATACGGTATAAAAATCCGTGGTGACACTTGTATAGCAGAGTATATAGCTTGGGGCAAAATAGTGACGTGGAGGCGTTTTGTCTGTGGCCACCCTTTGCGGAATTAAGGTGTAGGGCTATAGATACGGTATAAAAATCCATGGTGACACTTGTATAGCAGAGTATATAGCTTGGGGCAAAATAGTGACGTGGAGGCGTTTTGTCTGTGGCCACCCTTTGCGGAATTAAGGTGTAGGGCTATAGATACGGTATAAAAATCCATGGTGACACTTGTATAGCAGAGTATATAGCTTGGGGCAAAATAGTGACGTGGAGGCGTTTTGTCTGTGGCCACCCTTTGCGGAATTAAGGTGTAGGGCTATAGATACGGTATAAATAATCCATGGTGACACTTGTATAGCAGAGTATATAGCTTGGGGCAAAATAGTGACGTGGAGGCGTTTTGTCTGTGGCCACCCTTTGCGGAATTAAGGTGTAGGGCTATAGATACGGTATAAAAATCCGTGGTGACACTTGTATAGCAGAGTATATAGCTTGGGGCAAAATAGTGACGTGGAGGCGTTTTGTCTGTGGCCACCCTTTGCGGAATTAAGGTGTAGGGCTATAGATACGGTATAAAAATCCTTGGTGACACTTGTATAGCAGAGTATATAGCTTGTGGCAAAATAGTGACGTGGAGGCGTTTTGTCTGTGGCCACCCTTTGCGGAATTAAGGTGTAGGGCTATAGATACGGTATAAAAATCCGTGGTGACACTTGTATAGCAGAGTATATAGCTTGGGGCAAAATAGTGACGTGGAGGCGTTTTGTCTGTGGCCACCCTTTGCGGAATTAAGGTGTAGGGCTATAGATACGGTATAAAAATCCATGGTGACACTTGTATAGCAGAGTATATAGCTTGGGGCAAAATAGTGACGTGGAGGCGTTTTGTCTGTGGCCACCCTTTGCGGAATTAAGGTGTAGGGCTATAGATACGGTATAAAAATCCATGGTGACACTTGTATAGCAGAGTATATAGCTTGGGGCAAAATAGTGACGTGGAGGCGTTTTGTCTGTGGCCACCCTTTGCGGAATTAAGGTGTAGGGCTATAGATACGGTATAAAAATCCGTGGTGACACTTGTATAGCAGAGTATATAGCTTGGGGCAAAATAGTGACGTGGAGGCGTTTTGTCTGTGGCCACCCTTTGCGGAATTAAGGTGTAGGGCTATAGATACGGTATAAAAATCCATGGTGACACTTGTATAGCAGAGTATATAGCTTGGGGCAAAATAGTGACGTGGAGGCGTTTTGTCTGTGGCCACCCTTTGCGGAATTAAGGTGTAGGGCTATAGATACGGTATAAAAATCCATGGTGACACTTGTATAGCAGAGTATATAGCTTGGGGCAAAATAGTGACGTGGAGGCGTTTTGTCTGTGGCCACCCTTTGCGGAATTAAGGTGTAGGGCTATAGATACGGTATAAAAATCCATGGTGACACTTGTATAGCAGAGTATATAGCTTGGGGCAAAATAGTGACGTGGAGGCGTTTTGTCTGTGGCCACCCTTTGCGGAATTAAGGTGTAGGGCTATAGATACGGTATAAAAATCCATGGTGACACTTGTATAGCAGAGTATATAGCTTGGGGCAAAATAGTGACGTGGAGGCGTTTTGTCTGTGGCCACCCTTTGCGGAATTAAGGTGTAGGGCTATAGATACGGTATAAAAATCCGTGGTGACACTTGTATAGCAGAGTATATAGCTTGGGGCAAAATAGTGACGTGGAGGCGTTTTGTCTGTGGCCACCCTTTGCGGAATTAAGGTGTAGGGCTATAGATACGGTATAAAAATCCATGGTGACACTTGTATAGCAGAGTATATAGCTTGGGGCAAAATAGTGACGTGGAGGCGTTTTGTCTGTGGCCACCCTTTGCGGAATTAAGGTGTAGGGCTATAGATACGGTATAAAAATCCGTGGTGACACTTGTATAGCAGAGTATATAGCTTGGGGCAAAATAGTGACGTGGAGGCGTTTTGTCTGTGGCCACCCTTTGCGGAATTAAGGTGTAGGGCTATAGATACGGTATAAAAATCCATGGTGACACTTGTATAGCAGAGTATATAGCTTGGGGCAAAATAGTGACGTGGAGGCGTTTTGTCTGTGGCCACCCTTTGCGGAATTAAGGTGTAGGGCTATAGATACGGTATAAAAATCCGTGGTGACACTTGTATAGCAGAGTATATACTGTAGCTTGGGGCAAAATAGTGACGTGGAGGCGTTTTGTCTGTGGCCACCCTTTGCGGAATTAAGGTGTAGGGCTATAGATACGGTATAAAAATCCATGGTGACACTTGTATAGCAGAGTATATAGCTTGGGGCAAAATAGTGACGTGGAGGCGTTTTGTCTGTGGCCACCCTTTGCGGAATTAAGGTGTAGGGCTATAGATACGGTATAAAAATCCATGGTGACACTTGTATAGCAGAGTATATAGCTTGGGGCAAAATAGTGACGTGGAGGCGTTTTGTCTGTGGCCACCCTTTGCGGAATTAAGGTGTAGGGCTATAGATACGGTATAAAAATCCGTGGTGACACTTGTATAGCAGAGTATATAGCTTGGGGCAAAATAGTGACGTGGAGGCGTTTTGTCTGTGGCCACCCTTTGCGGAATTAAGGTGTAGGGCTATAGATACGGTATAAAAATCCATGGTGACACTTGTATAGCAGAGTATATAGCTTGGGGCAAAATAGTGACGTGGAGGCGTTTTGTCTGTGGCCATCCTTTGCGGAATTAAGGTGTAGGGCTATAGATACGGTATAAAAATCCATGGTGACACTTGTATAGCAGAGTATATACTGTAGCTTGGGGCAAAATAGTGACGTGGAGGCGTTTTTTCTGTGGCCACCCTTTGCGGAATTAAGGTGTAGGGCTATAGATACGGTATAAAAATCCATGGTGACACTTGTATAGCAGAGTATATAGCTTGGGGCAAAATAGTGACGTGGAGGCGTTTTGTCTGTGGCCACCCTTTGCGGAATTAAGGTGTAGGGCTATAGATACGGTATAAAAATCCGTGGTGACACTTGTATAGCAGAGTATATAGCTTGGGGCAAAATAGTGACGTGGAGGCGTTTTGTCTGTGGCCACCCTTTGCGGAATTAAGGTGTAGGGCTATAGATACGGTATAAAAATCCGTGGTGACACTTGTATAGCAGAGTATATAGCTTGGGGCAAAATAGTGACGTGGAGGCGTTTTGTCTGTGGCCACCCTTTGCGGAATTAAGGTGTAGGGCTATAGATACGGTATAAAAATCCATGGTGACACTTGTATAGCAGAGTATATAGCTTGGGGCAAAATAGTGACGTGGAGGCGTTTTGTCTGTGGCCACCCTTTGCGGAATTAAGGTGTAGGGCTATAGATACGGTATAAAAATCCGTGGTGACACTTGTATAGCAGAGTATATAGCTTGGGGCAAAATAGTGACGTGGAGGCGTTTTGTCTGTGGCCACCCTTTGCGGAATTAAGGTGTAGGGCTATAGATACGGTATAAAAATCCATGGTGACACTTGTATAGCAGAGTATATAGCTTGGGGCAAAATAGTGACGTGGAGGCGTTTTGTCTGTGGCCACCCTTTGCGGAATTAAGGTGTAGGGCTATAGATACGGTATAAAAATCCATGGTGACACTTGTATAGCAGAGTATATAGCTTGGGGCAAAATAGTGACGTGGAGGCGTTTTGTCTGTGGCCACCCTTTGCGGAATTAAGGTGTAGGGCTATAGATACGGTATAAAAATCCATGGTGACACTTGTATAGCAGAGTATATAGCTTGGGGCAAAATAGTGACGTGGAGGCGTTTTGTCTGTGGCCACCCTTTGCGGAATTAAGGTGTAGGGCTATAGATACGGTATAAAAATCCATGGTGACACTTGTATAGCAGAGTATATTGCTTGGGGCAAAGTAACGACGTGGAGGCGTTTTGTCTGTGGCCACCCTTTGTGGGATTAGGGCGTCAGGCTATAGATATGGTATAGCTAGAGGACTGGATGGATTGTGGATACTCATATAAAGAAATATATATATATGGTGACACTTGTACAGCAGAGTATATAGCCTGGGGCAAAATAGCTACTTGAAGGTGTTTTGTCTGTGGCCACCCTTTGTGGGATTAAGGTGTAGGGCTATAGATAGGGTATAGTTAATGGAGGACTGGATGGATGGTGGATACTCATATAAACAAATATATATATATGGTGACACTTGTACAGCAGAGTATATAGCCAGGGGCAAAATAGGCTTAGCTTGACACACCTGGCTGGCAGCACTGAATGTAGGTGCAGTTCTGGCCATTGTTGTATCGGTGTCTGGTGTAGTGGATGGTCGTTTAGCTCTGCCTGGCTGTATAGTGTTGGCACGTGTTTTACCTCCTGTCCATGGAATACCTAAGCCATTGTCAGGTTAGGTAATGCATAATAGCAAACACAGCATCGTTTATATATGCTTACCCATCAGTACTTACCTATGAATGTGAGAGTAAGGGAGTAAGGTTTCCCCCACTGCAGAGCAGGTGCCTCAGTGGTAGTGTTTGATTTCAGACTGTGAGGTTGAGAGTGCGTGCCCTGCCTGGGTAGCTGCCTTACTGGGAGGGGTAACACTCTCCTGTCACCCCAGCAGGGCTATATGATCTATCTAGGTCTAGATCAGGGGAATAATCCCTTTCCCCCACAACAACTCCTGGACCATCCTTACTGGTGTATCGTTGGTATCGTTTATAAAGGCTCCAACATTCTGGCATTCATTGGCTTTGGTCACCTAATGTTGGCTGTCCATGCTGCCCAGTCTGGCAGCCTCCTCATTCAGTCTTATCCCTGAGGTCACACACTGACTTTGTTCCAGGTTTTTTTGCGGTCTGCCTTTCACAACCCTACCCCTGATGTTCACACTTCATTTTGTGCAGGCAGGTTTTTTTTTTTTTTTTTTTTTTTTAAATGACCGACTCCGGGCATAGGCTTCACAGCCTGCTTTCAAGGCCCAGTAGTCCTGCGTACCGCACACCTCTACATGTCACCACTTCGGCGCTAAGACCCACCGTCCATACTGAATACATACTAGGGCTGTCTCATACAGGACTGGTGTATTGGTATTAGCGGGGGTATTTTTACGACATGCCGGCGGGTCTTCTGGTAGAACAGTAAAGTCGATTTTATGAAATTCAAATCCTTAAACTGTTCCCTGCACCAGCGGGATTTGAACCCAGGTCCGTTAAGACTGCAGGCCAACTCTCTACCGATTGAGCCACCGCCTTCCCTAAATTGTCATCCCCCATCCTCTTAACATGCCCACGTGTCATCTACAGTACCGGTACAAGGAATATGGTTACAGAATACTGCCC
The DNA here is from genome assembly GCF_032717465.1 of Coenobita brevimanus. Taxonomy (NCBI): domain Eukaryota; kingdom Metazoa; phylum Arthropoda; class Malacostraca; order Decapoda; family Coenobitidae; genus Coenobita; species Coenobita brevimanus. The sequence continues at coordinate 128,121 of NW_027642976.1, forward strand.
AGTAAACTGTGTGTTAACATGCCCACGTCAGCTACAGTACCGGTACAAGGAATATGGTTACAATACTGCCTAGTACACTGTCTGTTAACATGCCCACGTGTCAGCTACAGTACCGGTACAAGGAATATGGTTACAGAATACTGCCCAGTAAACTGTGTGTTAACATGCCCACATGTCAGCTACAGTACAAGGAATATGGTTACAATACTGCCCAGTAAACTGTGTGTTAACATGCCCACATGTCAGCTACAGTACCGGTACAAGGAATATGGTTACAGAATACTGCCCAGTAAACTGTGTTAACATGCCCATATGTCAGCTGCAGTACAAGGAATATGGTTACAATACTGCCTAGTACACTGTGTGTTAACATGCCCACATGTCAGCTACAGTACCGGTACAAGGAATATGGTTACAGAATACTGCCCAGTAAACTGTGTATTAACATGCCCATATGTCAGCTACAGTACAAGGAATATGGTTACAATACTGCCCAGTACACTGTCAGTTGGCAGATTTACTTTATAGGTAGTTCAAGTTTCCATTCAGCAACAGTTTGTTAGGGATATAGAACAACGTTATTAACCAGCGTGGCCAAGCAAACCAGCAGCTGCAGGCAAGTTAACCAGTCTTGCATGGCTGTCACCTGTACTGATGTTCCTTTGTGGTTAACAGTGCTTCATGACAGGCACAGGGAAGTGTGGTGTGGTTCTTGGAGGCATGACACATGGGTCTCCAATGGCTGTCACCTGCAGTGATGTTCCTTTGTGGTTAACAGTGCTTCATGACAGGCACAGGGAAGTGTGGTGTGGTTCTTGGAGGCATGACACATGGGTCTCCACCCAGTTAACAGGACAACCATACCAGGCCACACACAACTTTGTAATTTGGTTATATGGTTACCACCCAGCGTTGTTAATGGTTTCATGGGTTACAGGAAACTGACTTCTACACTCAGTGTAGAGGCACCTGAAGTGGAAAGTAATGTGCCAGGAAGGATGGGGGGAGAAGTAAGAAGACAGTGATAAAGGAAGAAGTAGGCAGCACTACATTCAAGCAATATTCAAACACTTATAATTTAGAAATAAATTAGTTGAAATTTGCTTAGCATTTAACATTTAGAATAAGGTTAGGGATGATGTGGAAGCTGTATTTTGTATTTGATAGCATTAAAATAGATGGCTAAGTGATTTACTGTATTTCAGCTTCTCCAGACCACAACTACCAGCCAAGACCACCACCACTACCATGGCCGGTGTCTTGGTTCCAGGCAGGTGGTCGTCCCGCTGCTAAAAAGGTGAGGACACTTTAAGGTTTACTCTTAAATCTTGGCACACTCAGGTCCTGCCACTTGCTGCCTAAACTTGCTGGAAAATGAAACCATGAGATTAATTTATTGTTTAAAAAATGTTAAATGTCTGTTAGAGGCGTAAATTAAATAGGACTAAAATTAAGTAGCAAAATTGTACACTGTAACTCTTTATTGAGCAGACCACAAGATTAATTTCATGTAAAAAAAAAAAATGTTAGAGGCATAAATGGACTTAAATTATCAAAGTAGCAATATTGTAAACTGTAGCTCCTTGTCATGAACTAGTCAGCCAGACACCCATGAATTAAGAGAATGCTTTCAAGTTTCATTTGTGCTAAAAGTACCAGTGGCCTAAGTGCAGTCAAAATTACATTGAATTATTTCCCTGGACTTGTGTTCCTTGACTCCTGACTCCTGTACAGTATAAGGACTCCGTTTTATACATGCAGTGTGAGGGAACACTCCTGACTCCTGTACAGTATAAGGACTCAGTTTTATACATGCAGTGACTCGTGTACAGTATAAGGACTCAGTTTTATACATGCAATGACTCATGTACAGTATAAGGACTCAGTTTTATACATGCAGTGTGAGGGAACATCTTGGTGTTTTAAATTGTACATGTTTTAGTGATACTTTAGAGTATCAGAACATTGCCAGTGTGTGACAGTGAGAGGCTGCTTCACCAGCCATGGTTTGAGGACTGTATAAAGCTGTCCTGGTTATTGTACTATATTCTTTTCTGTAATGTTGTGCAGAATTGCAGTATCCACCTGTAATGCTGAGCTGTAGCAGTATTTACTAGACTATCCTTGTCATCAGTTGCTGTGAAGAGGATGTACAGCCATAGGATAGTCTGATATTAGCTGCAAGAGGAAGAAAAATCAGGGCAAAGCTAGATTAAAACCAACAGCCTCACGATGCCTGAGCTAAGATTTCAGTGTTCAAGCTGACCCCATGGCAGACTTAGGGCATAAACAGTGAGCATGACTTCCAAAACCCAGTATTGTATCTGAAGCTTAAATAAATATGCCATAGTCCCTTCTTCCTTCAGGACTAAATGCACAAGACTAGGCTAGTGTAGTCCACCACAGTTATTTCCCCTTCCAGACTACAGGCTGTATTCTGGTTGGTTAAGGAAGCTCCCTAACACCTTTTCCCATGAGATTTATTTTGCCTGTTACACCTTCCAGTCCATCACTTTCATAAATCCATCTAATATGGCCATACTCTGCATAAATTACGCTTATCTCAACCTTCAATCAGTTCTTGAATAAATCTTTAATTTCCACTGGCATCTTAAGGTTTATCCTGCCTTCACCTCTAGCTTCCTTTCTGGTCGTTCTACAGCTGCTGTTGTAGATGGCCACTGTTCTTCTACAGCTGTCAGTAGTGCTGTTCCTAGGGTATCCTCACCAACTCTTCCTTCTGTTCATCAGTGATCTAAGCTGTAAATCTAACCCTATTCACTTGTACACTGATGACTCCATCCATCACTTTTCTGTCCACTTCTCACAGCGTCCATCTCAGCATTTACATCAAACAAGGATTGAGGCTGTGGCACACTTAATGTCTGACTTGGCTCATCTCTGATTGGGGTAAATGTAATATTCTTAATGCATCTGTGTCCTGACATCTTTACACCTGTCAAAATCTTCCCTCAGTAGTATTCTCTAACTAAGGAGTCAGCAGTTAGGTTTGAATAATACCCATGTCAAGAGCTTGGAGCATTGCAGTTACCCTGGCCAATAGGAACTAATTTTTTGGTTAGCTATATTGATAAAACTTGACAAAGATGGTTTATTTATATACAAGACAAACTGATTAAAACTAAAATCAAGTAATCTTTGCCCTCCTGATAAGGTATGGTAAAGTGGTAGCAGGGGAAGGAAAAAAAAAAAAACTCTGAATTTTTATGCTTAGTTGAATTCAAGCCAGCAGATGGTGTTAACAGAATTAATTTGATTAAAGATGGGTTGGGTTGTGGCATCATCTTGAATTGCCTGGAAGGTAGTGGGTGAGGGATGTGCCATCAGCCTCCCAAAATTGACTCCTCTCGTTTTCTGAACATAAGTTGCATTCATACTGACGCCTGAAAGGCGGATGGGTCTCGTTACCCCCAGAAAACTTGAAATTACCCAGAACGGAGTAATTAACCCCAAATTGCCAACTCCTGCTCTAATTTTTAATATCAAAATATGCATTAGGACTTTTATTGTTACGGGATTTATCTTGGGATGATCAAATTACCTCTCTTGTAGAATCTGCTTCCGAGAGATTAGGTGTGCTAAGTCAACTGTGCCATCTTTACCCCTGCCCTGCACAGGTACTGACTATACACTGGTTTTATTCGCCCATGTGTCAAGTACAATTTTTGTGGGGAGGCTTCCCACATACAGCATTTCTCAAGGTGGAGTCAAAGGCTTTTCATCTCATTAACTCTACTCCTGCTGGCTTTTTCTCATTAACTCTCTTGCTGGCTTTTCATCTCTCTAACTCTCCTCTTGCTGGCTTTGTCCCGTTAACTCTCCTCTTGCTGGCTTTGTCCCGTTAACTCTCCTCTTGCTGGCTTTGTCCCGTTAACCCACCTCTTGCTGGCTTTGTCCCGTTAACTCTCCTCTTGCTGGCTTTGTCCCGTTAACTCTCCTCTTGCTGGCTTTGTCCCGTTAACTCACCTCTTGCTGGCTTTGTCTCGTTAACTCCCCTCTTGCTGGCTTTGTCTCGTTAACTCTCCTCTTGCTGGCTTTGTCTCGTTAACTCTCCTCTTGCTGGCTTTGTCTCGTTAACTCTCCTCTTGCTGGCTTTGTCTCGTTAACTCTCCTCTTGCTGGCTTTGTCTCGTTAACTCTCCTCTTGCTGGCTTTGTCTCGTTAACTCACCTCTTGCTGGCTTTGTCTCGTTAACTCACCTCTTGCTGGCTTTGTCTCGTTAACCCACCTCTTGCTGGCTTTGTCTCTTTAACTCACCTCTTGCTGGCTTTGTCTCGTTAACCCACCTCTTGCTGGCTTTGTCTCGTTAACTCACCTCTTGCTGGCTTTGTCTCGTTAACCCACCTCTTGCTGGCTTTGTCTCGTTAACTCACCTCTTGCTGGCTTTGTCTCGTTAACTCTCCTCTTGCTGGCTTTTCGTCTCAGTGTTCCTCCTGCTGCCCTTCAGTCTTTGTCGCACTGTTACATCTTTCTCATTATATCGCTACATCAATAGTCACTGCTGTCTGAACTGTCCGCGTACACCCTTCACCATGGTGGGTGTATAGCACCCATCTGGCAGCAAACTCTCATCTCTTTTCAGGCAGACTCACTAAAGCAAGAGTTAACAGTTAATACCAGTCTTTGTATGCAACAGGTCAACTCTGCAACTGTCCTCTGTATTTCCCTTTGCCTATGATCTCCTTTTTTAAACTATGTATCCAGGCATCTTGTAATGAATGGGTCGAATTCATTTATCGCTTTATTTTTTCTGGAGGGAACACTCTTGCTGGCTTGTGGCTTTTGATTCCTTCCTTGGTTTAAATAAAAGATTAACCGACCACATGCAAAAGTAAATCGTACGGGAAGAGGTGTTAGGGATTTTCCTTATGTGATGAGATTGAGCCATAGTGTTAGAGGCAAGGTTACTGTACTCCAGAATATTTAAGGATGGGACATTGCTGAAAACATTGCACGTGTTCTATTAATTCTGAGGGTGCAGGGATATGGTGTATAGGTGTGGTGTTGGGTATTGCCTGGTATTTGTAGTGTAGGTGGTTTGGAATGCTGTGGTATGTCCTGGTATTTTAGTGTTGGTATGGTGCAGTATTTTAGGTTTATGGCTGTGGTATGTCCTGGTATTTGTGTAGGTGGATTGGTGTGGTATGGCCTGGTATTTGTGTAGGTGGAATGGTGTGGTATGTCCTGGTATTTGTGTAGGTGGAGTGGTGTGGTATGTCCTGGTATTTTAGTGTAGGTGGAGTGGTGTGGTATGTCCTGGTATTTTAGTGTAGGTATGGTACAGTATTTTAGGTTTGGGGCTGTGGTATGTCCTGGTATTTTAGTGTAGGTGGAGTGGTGTGGTATGTCCTGGTATTATAGTGTTGGTATGGTGCAGTATTTTGGGTTTGGGGCTGTGGTATGTCCTGGTATTATAGTGTTGGTATGGTGCAGTATTTTAGGTTTGGGGCTGTGGTATGTCCTGGTATTATAGTGTTGGTATGGTGCAGTATTTTAGGTTTGGGGCTGTGGTATGTCCTGGTATTATAGTGTTGGTATGGTGCAGTATTTTAGGTTTGGGGCTGTGGTATGTCCTGGTATTATAGTGTTGGTATGGTGCAGTATTTTAGGTTTGGGGCTGTGGTATGTCCTGGTATTTTAGTGTTGGTATGGTGCAGTATTTTAGGTTTGGGACTGGTGTGGTATGTCCTGGTATTTTAAATGAGGTATTTTGGGGGTCTGGTGTAGGGTATATCATGGCTGTAATCATTGTGTTTGGGGGATGTTTGGCTTGTCAGTGGTATGTTTGGTCTGTTTGCTGCTTTGTAATAAATTCCTGTAATAACTTTAAAAGGAGATAAATCCTGCCGTGTTCATAAGTTAAATTCTGCATTGTTTATATAGGTAAATTCTGCCTTACTTGCCATGCTCATAGGTCATTGTTTAAGGCCAGTGTTGCAGTGTTGAGGCTGTCTTTGTTGAGATACCTATGGCTAAAGTATTTACATGCCTCACAAGAAGATAAATAGTAATCAAGGCCAGTTTTGAGTGAGAGACTGACGAGGAGAGTGTATGTGAGTGAGGTGGAAAGGGGGAGAGGGAGGGGGAAGCCAAGGATGAGATGGAGGGATGGAGTGGAGAGGTATATGAGAGAAGGGGAGTGTGAGCTGGGAGCAGGACAGTGAAATGGCGTTGAACAGGGCAACATGGAGGCGGTTTACAGGATTAAGGCGTCTGGCAATTTATAATTTTGATATCATGAAGGTTCATTTTGGTCTGGTAAATTTTTGCATGTTTGTGGAATTGGATGGATGAAAGGTAAATTTTGCTGTAAAAGTTTTGCTGTGGTTGTATGAGGTAGTCAGAGAAATAACCATCTGTTCAGGCCAGTTCTGTCTGTAAATTTAAAACTGGCAAAGTACAATGAAAACTGTGTCTGCTACTGCGTGTTTCAGATGGTTCAATTATTTCAGCATGTGTTCATCAGACTTTGGGAAGATATTTACATTTTCCAGTTTGTAAGGATGAACTTTGGTCTGTGGTGAAGGTGCCTATTATGCCCTGTTTCTTGTCAATGTTTTGCCCTGTTTCATGGTTTACTCTGTTTATCATAAATGGTTTGGTTTTGTACAGTTTCTCATGTCTTGGCCTTGCATAGTTTCTCGTAAATGTTTGTTTGCTGTTTCTCGTAAATTTTGCTGTTTTGTGTAAATGTTTTGGTGTTGCTGTTTCTTGTAAATATCTTGCCTTTGACCCTCCCCGCCCTTGTTTTTTCTCCCTGTTCTTTGTAAATGTCACTTCTGCCCTTCATCATATCCTTCATAAAGGCTCCAATATGCTTGCATGCATCAGCCTTGGCCACCTAATGGCACTTCTGCTCAGTCTCTGGCAGCCTCCCATTTGTCCTTCATCCCTGAGATCACTCTTATGATCTCATCCCAGTTGTGTGTGTGTGTGTGTGTGTGTGTGTGCGCGCGCCTGCTTGCCTGCCTGTTTCCGTACCCCTCCCCAAGACATTCACACTTCTCACCCACACCCAGTTGTAATTCTCCATCCCCTCAGTATTCCCAATCTGTCTAACCCTCCTTGTCACAACACAGATACATTAATGTCACATCCATCCCCTCAGCTCTTCGTTCGCAATCCTTGGCTTCCCACGCCTCACATTCGAGGATGCACTACACATCCATCTAATTGCCATTTCTGTGTGCTTGAGCCTACAGATACTCTTCCTTTACAGCCCAGTTCTCGCTACTATACAGCATTACACTTCTACCATGCCACATTGAGATCCCATAGCATATAAGGGAGAATCCTCTTTCAGTAGAACATCCCCCTCACCTTCCTTCAGTCACTCCTTACCCTGCCCTAGCCACAGAGCCAGCACCAGCACATAACGTGTCCCCCAAATAAAAATCTTCCACACGACTCCAACTAAATGAATCCTTTCACACCTAACAATCTCTGCTTCACCTCCCTGTTCTTCCTAAATGTCCATTTTGCCATGTTCTGCATGTCGGCTATACCCTCTTTTGTAAGCGTCCATTTTGCCCTACTCTTTGTGAATGTCTGTTCTGTCCTGCTCTTTGTAAATGTTTTGTCCTGCTCTTTGTAAATGTTTTGTCCTGCTCTTCATAACTTGGTTTTGCCCTTTGTAAATGTAGTTTTGGTCTGTTGTAAAAGGTCTGTTGCTGATTGTCGTAAAGGGGTAATGTTAGCAATGCTGCAACAATTATCAGCTGTTTTTTTTAGGGTAGTCTGTAGTGATCTAACAAGGAAAGCTTCTAAACTGGGAGTGAGTGTTGGTTAAAATGGATGGTTCGTGTTCATTTCTGCAGTTTTGTGGTCACTCCTTACAGGATAGTGTCTGGATATAGATGTATAGACTTGTTAAGTACCCAGCTGCATTGCCACATTGGAAAACAGTATATTTATTCCTATTTTATCCCTCTTTGGATCATAGACCCAAGGCTAGAAGAGAACATGTAAGGATAGTGATGTATGCTCCTCGTAGTGTTGATGACGCCTCCTGTAACCTCTTGAACTGTAGTGCATAGGTCATGATGCTCCACCAACTCTGCCTTCAGGTTTAACTCAGACAGCATAACTGGGTTCTGGAAGTCATTGCTTGCTGTCTCTTGCAGTGAAGTTAACCCCTTCAGATCCCTTAAGACAAGTGACTCAAGTTTCATTCTTGCTGCCTTCAATTATATTATGACAGTTTGGAATGAATTTTAGGATACAGTAAATGTGGTTGTCACTGCATCTTCTGGCTTAATTATTAGACATAAAATGGAATTTTCAGAGGGAAGGCCAGAGCTTAAATCAACTAATCTCCAGCCAGACAATTTCATTGCAGCTGTACAGTAAGACTATGCTTATTACAGTATTAAAATGAGTTAAACAGTACAGACACAGGGTTTTAGAGGGGGTTAGATCCCCTTTTGTGGGTACTACATCACCACCCATCAATACATCTCCTTCACACATCCTAGACATCCCCTTGGCTGTTATATGCCACATACTGGTAATGAGTTTACTGTATATATAAAACCCTTCCAATACATAATTTCCAGAGCTGAATAAAATAGGTATGGAGGCAGCAAGAATAAAGTAGACCGTCTTAGGCAACCAAGGGGGTTTATATTGAAACAAATCCCCCTCCCAATCCAAAGGGTAAGTTTCAATTTTAACTGTAACCTGACCCCACAATTTCTTAATCTGTAACCCTCCCACCCATAGAATGTAGTTACTGTAGCCCAACTCCCAAGAGACTAATCTTTTTGTTATTGCAGGTATGATGTATGAAGTTTGGTTCAAGACCTCCATGTGTTGGCCAGAACAAGTTACATCTCAAGAATATTGGTGATGTCACACATTGTTTTGACTTTGACTTAACGTAAAATATCCAAATATCAGTCTTGAATGCTCAGCTCTAATAATAGATAATAAATTTAATAGTCATGAAAGATTATTATAGGATGTCTGACTGTACTGCTGTTATAACTACTGTATTAGGATGTGCTTTATACTTAAAGAAACTCTACATATGCCAGGCTTTAAAATATTTGCAATAAATACAATGATTATAGTAATGTATTAGAATAATGCATTGGTTAGGTGAGGTACAGAATAGTACAATATTTTTCGCCTTTACAAGACTGCAGTGTGAAAGATAGCTACCTGGATTTTTGGTAAGGCTGTTTTGATCTTTTGAATTAACTTTTAGCTTGTTAACACACATTGTTGAGGAATCATGGCTATGGATTTTAAGATCCCGTTTTGTGGAAGAATTAGATTTTGAAGTGTAGTAAAGATCCTTAGGAAAAAAAATTTACACAGTAGTTAAATGATTGTTGATAAAACTGCTTTATGGAAGAATGATTCTGGGAAGCCTCTATCTTGAGGAATGTTAATGTTTCTATGTAAACTGAGGATTGGAAAGTGATAAGTACTAGTCAGTCTTTTAATCTTGTCAGTTATTAAAACAAATGTCTTTGGCAGTTAATACATAATCAGTGCATAAATTTAATAAATGGATTTTTTAAAAAGGAATCATCTTGTACAAGGGATTTCTTACTGTGAGAACTGGAGGTAACCCCAGCTCTGTTAAATGTTTCAGAGATTTGCAATATGTTTAATGGAAAGTCTTGAAGGTGAGAAATGTTCATTCTGTAACCTGCTCGTGGCTGTATTAATAGAAATGATTGAGCAGAGATGGTCTTTAACTGAAGATATTTTGGTATTGCTATACAGTATGTTAATACAATGAAGCAAAGGTAATACATCACACATGGCTTCTGCTTGTATTGCATTTGGTGCTTGTCCATCTCTGCCTTCTCAGTTTTACAAATATGGCCATTAGCTAATTTGGAGAATTTAATTGCATGAGGCAAGGTATTTTTACAAAGGCATTCACACCTATATTGGTAAACAATACATTAGTAAATTCCTGATAAATTACGTTCTACAGTGCAAACTCTTAAGGATTAACAGAAAATTTGGGTTGTCAATAAATGCATACATACATTAGTAAACTGATAAATTAAATCCTACAATGCAAACTCTGAAATCTGAAATGCTTGGATGTAAAGGATTAACGGAAAATTAAGTTTTGAAATGAGCTAAGGGAATGTGAGTGTATAGTAAGCACTGTTAACCTGGGAACATTGAAAATCAGTCTTCATTTCTTTGCTTTTGAGTGACTGAAGTATTTATTGGTGGAAATGGTGGTTGTTGATCACTGCCTCCTACTTGAGATCTTCCCCCTCCCCACCTGATGTAATCATGGGTACAGTCCCCTTTGAAAATCATTTGACTCCCATTCATTATTGCAGACACTGTATACCTAAAAATTGGCAAATAAGCTGTAATGTCTTGGTAAAAACTTTAATGTTGCAGGTTAAAGGTTAACAGTAATTTATTACAAGTTTGAGGACAATGGATATAAGATTAACATTGCAAGAAAAAATACTGGTAAACAGGAGGTACTTGAAAATAATATATCGGATTTTAGAGTTTGTATTGTTTTTTGGGTTTGATGATAGTTATATTTTAACACAAGAGAACTTTACCTAGCTGAGGTTTTCTGGTGATAGTATGGGTGAGATAAGGGATTGAATAAATTAAGAGAATATAGTTTTATAAGATGAAAATATTTGAATCTTAACTCCGAAAAGACTGATGTCTGCATATGTGATCATGCACCCCCAGCCCACCCCACCCCTACCCAGACCCACCACCCATCGCCCCTCTCCGTCACCTATTGCCTCTCCCTTCCACCCATGGCCCCCTTCCCCCACACGCCAGTATGCCCGTCCTGAGCGTGTCAAAACGTTTGGATGCCAGTCTTTCAGGGGTTAATCAGTGTTATCAGTCTGCTGAAGGAATGCCTTGCCACATGGTAATATTAAATTTGATACAGCCGTCAGTACAGACATAAACTTGCTATAATGAATTAACATAGGTAGTCTTAGCTAGGTGTTAAAATTTCTAAGCAAAAATGACTGCATGAAGACCAGTTAATTGGGAAATTATAAAAATTAATAGAAATGAGTTTCTCCCAAAGATGGTTTGATGTATGGCAGTCATTTTTGGTTGAGTTGTGTTAATGTATATTTATGCATTGGTGGTGTTTGTATCAGCAATGCATAATTGATATGGAGCCCTGTTCATGCTGTATTTCCTGCCTATGTCTTGGTACTCCTTTACTGCTGGAGTGTCATGTGGTCTCAGCAGTATGGGGTATTGCAAGACATAGACAGGTAGTAATGGATGATCGGGCTCCGGGCGCATCGAGAGGTATCTGGGGCCGGAGCAGGACCTATCTCGATGGTCTGCCATTTTCACCCTTACGGCCTCCCCTGTATACCATGCTGTGAGAATAAAACTAAGTCGATTGAACACTGTCTTTTATTATGTCTTTACAATGTCTTATAAGTGACTTACCTTTTATAAGTTCTTTTGTAATGTCCTTTCAGTGTGTCTCCTCTTAGTGACAGCACCAAGAGGAGACATGTCCTCTTAGTGACAGCACCAAGAGACATGTCTCAGTGCTGTCACCAAGAGGAGACACTGGAAGGACATAACAAAAGAACTTATAAAGGGTAAGTGACATAAGTATGACATGTGACAGCAACTCCAATAAATTGCATCATAAACCTGATAGTTTCAATACACCTGACAATGACATAATGGATGCTACACTTATGACAACAGCAGCAGGAGACAAACACTGAAAGAGCATCACGAGACACACAATGGCAAGCATCATACCAAAGAGCATCATAAACGAGATGAAAGGATGCTTCTCTAAAACTTCGTATATGCAAGCTCAGGTTAGGCAAGGCATCATAAAAAACGGGAAGCCACAGAGCATCAT